>NW_024349801.1:7286977-7411831 GCF_902729225.1 Pteropus medius
GGAGGGAGGGAGGGAGGGAGGAAGGAAGGAAGGGAGGGAGGGAGGAAGGAAGGGAGGAAAGAAGGAAGGAAAATATATAGCAAATGTCTGAGCCAAAAGGGAATACTAAGCGCTTTCGCTTTCACTGGAGGTGACCATGCACCCCTAAGGCAATATGTGCTGCAGCCTGACCCTTTAGTACCAGGCTCTCTACTAAACCCCGACAGGATTAGCAGGTTTGATTCTGTTTTCATGACAAAATCATAACAGGAAAACACTGTGAAGACTTTTTTTTAAATAATCTAGCTAAATGTGTTACTCTTCCTAAGTGAGTTGCTAATGGAATTATTCCACTGGCCACAGCATGTACTGAACACAACTGTCACAAATGTTTAGAAACAAGAATATTCCTCTATTGATGAGGATGCCCCTATGCTTGAAGAGTGGAGCTTCTTAGGGATAAAATGTGATGCTATGTGGACAGTAAGTAATCTGGTCACAGCAAGGAAGAGACAAACAGAACACAAGACAAATCTATTTACAGAAAGCAGCAGATGCAAGGATGAGCTGATCTTTGAAGATCATGCTCATTGCAAAGTCCTTTTTTTAGGGCTTATCTTGCCTGTAAAGTTCAAGCTATTAAAGTATAAATTTGAAAAGTTAAAAGTATAATTCTCATATAAACAATTAACACATGCCAAACTTTTATTTTACCTATCAGTGAGAGAACCAACAAGATGACAAAATTGGATACAGAAATCAATGCACACATAGGAGGGAAATTGCTGGACAAAGATCACTAAATTAGATTCTAAACTAGTTAGTGTCCTACGAGGTCATAAAAGTATAACCATCAGAGTTATTTTTCTATTGTACATAAATCATTTGTATCTCTACTAGACAAGAACTATTTGTACCTTGTCAGTTATTAGTAAATAGTAAGTCAAACAAAATTACATTCCTCTAGAGCAGGGGTCAGCAAACTAAGGCACATGGGCCAAATCTGGTTTGTCTCATGTTTTTGTAAATAAAGTTTTGTTGGAATAGAGTCACACACATTTATTTATATATTATCTGTGCTGCTTTCAAGTGACAATAGTAGAGTTATATAACTATGACAGAGACCATATGGCCTGCAGAACCTAAAACATTTTTTATCTGGCTCTTTACAGAAAAAGTTCACCGACTCTTACCCTAAAAATTCAAATAACCCTTAGGTAAACTTGTGAATTAGTACTCTAGTGTGACATTGAAAGAATATGCAGGTATCAAATCATCACTATGTACACTTTAAATATCTTACAATTTTATTTGTCAATTACATCTCAATAAATGAAAGGAAACAAAAGGAAACAAAACAAAATAAAATTTTATGCCAGGATCTTTTGGCTTTATTTCCAAATTTCAGCTAGATAGATAGATCTATAAATAAATATAGATAGGTAGGTAGGTAGGTAGATAGATAGTATATATAATATAATAAATAAATATATATTTATATATTTATATATATTTATAAATATGTATATTTATATTTTATATATACTTATATTTATATAAATATATGTATAACAAGGCTAACTCCCTTTTAGAGTAAATACAACTTCCACTTCAATAACTATAGCTGAGGAAATCCACGAATTTTCTTGAGAAAGGGTTATGTAGGCTGCCACCATCACTATGCAAAATTAACAAAAGAGGAAGATACTGAGCAGAAAGGATAAGATGTTCTGGAGACTCCTTTGCCCACAACTTCATCCTTTTGATTTACCTTTTCCATTGGTCAGACCCTACCCACACAGCACTAAAAATTGGATTTGACCCTATCTTTGACTGGATAACAGCTATTCCCTGAAAGACACAGAGGACACTTGGAGGCTCTGTTTAAGTGTCTTAAATGAATGCAAAGGAATGGGAGTTAGGAAAATATATGGATGTCTATTGTGAATTCTTACATTGCAACAAAGTAGAAATTATCTAAATTTTCAATGATAGGGCATGCTTAAACTAAAATGGCTTAAATTAAGCCATAAAATACTTTGCAGTCTTAGAAATAAAGATAATGCTGAATATTTGTCAATAAGGGAAGACATTCGTCATATACTATTGAAAGAACAAAGCTAGTCTTAAATAGCATGCACAATACGATTTATTGTTTTAAAAGATATAAATGTATGAAAAAATTTGGAAGGACAAACATCAATTCAATAATAGTTACTATCACTGAATAGTGAATTTTTATTTTCTTCTGTGTGATCATCTGGTTTTCTTTATCCTAATTGTTCTACGGTGGGTATGAACAACCTGGATAATAAATAACATTAAGGAGCATTTTAAAAGGCTTTCCTCGTAGGGAGCTCTGTTATATTGCTATTTAGAGAGGGTAACATGATTTTGTCTCACAATATATGCATCTATGTCGATATAAGACTTTTTATAAGAAGAAGGTAGTATAATACTTACCCCTGAATAATGCAACCATGTCATTATAAATCATTTAATATGAAAAGTAACTTTCCCAAAGAGGATTGGCTATCACAGAAGAGCCAAAGAGAGAATGAAAGAAAGGATAAGAGTGTAACTACCTGCTATGGTAAATACTGATAAGTAAAATGAACTCTTTTTCAGAACAATTTTGATACAATTAAAATTCTAATTATATGACACAAATATAAACTGGTACTTCACATGATAGCATATGACTTTCTTCCTAAAGAATATCCATATAAAATAGTGACTTTTTAAGGCCAACAAATATTAAGAACGCAATAACATTCTTCCTCCTTTTTTCTCTCTCTCTCTTATTTTTCAAGTGATATCCTCAGCCTGTTCCTGGCAATATGCAATATTTGAATATGCCAGGCACTGTAAGGGTAGAAAGATCATGGAAATCAATCCGACACTCCCATTTCAATCTGCTTGGATCTGCCAATCACATACCATCTGTTCCTGAGGTCATATTATTCCACTGAAATCTGAACAGTTATTTTACTAAGAGTTTTCTGTTTTTACAAAACAAAACATCAAATGATATGACAACCACATAAGTGTCTAATACATGTTCAACTGGATGAATTGTAAATTTTAAATATAATAAATGAGTGTTTAGGTTTTAGTTAATGGTACTTAAAAATAGGGGGAAAATTCTTTTCTCCTCCTTTCTCTAGAATAATAGAGAATGAGCGTAGTGTCCATGTCTGTTCTTTTTCCTTCTCGGGTAAAGAGTACAATGAGATGGAGAAAAGATTATAGAAAGAGGGGAGGTATGGAAGAAGCCTTCTAAATTTTATTAAATATGAATACTGACAGCTTTCTCATTTTTCATGGGAAGCAGCATTGGATAGGATATATAGGATAAAATAGGTTTGAGTCAGACAAAAGTTCATACGGAAGAAGAATTTTACTAAATTCTGATTTCTTAAGAAACGTGTAGGGAAATGTACCTATATCAAGAAGTTATAGTATTTAGATAAACAAAGGAGAGAGAGCTAAATGCATGTACAATTAAAGGAAGTTTAGATAATTTATATTTTTAAATGCTAGTTGATTTATTCATGTTGCTATGTTAATACATTTAAAATGAAACTTGACAAGGCAATTGGGAATGTGCCCTAAGGAATCATTCCACAGTAGAAATTTGTGACCAAAGAGGCCTTTTTTTCAAACTGACATTAGTTTTTCAAGGAATTAATTGCAAGTTTCAGGAATTATGAGATTTCCTAAGTTATTTGTATTAGGAAATGAACGGGAAAATGTAATTATTTTTCCCCTCAAATAATATTTGAGGTCTGAAAAGAAGCTATGAGCTATGTCATATTTCTTGTATCTTTCTGACAGTTTGTAATTACTTTTAATGCTGCTGTTCTCTAAATTATTAATGCTAATCTGTCATGACAGGGGCTGAAGAGAATCAGTAATTATATGCCTTTTTATAAGGTTTTAAATAAATGTCTTAATCACAAGAAAATAGAAGAGTAGCTACTTTAAAGAAACAAACTTGGACCTTTTTCAGGGTTCTCCCCATCTTTAAAATAAAATAAATGCACATTAATAACAGTTTAGGCAGGAAGACAATCTATACAATAATTTCTGAAAGTGACATCATACGATGACACCCAGTGATTCACAGACTCACAAAATTGTAAGGAGTCTTAAAAGCTCATTGACTGCAACTTGCCTACCAATGCCTGAACCATCTCTATTAATCATGGCCAACAGCGACCTGTTCTCTGCTTGAATATTTCAGAATGACAGGGAACTCACTTCCTCCAAAGAAATCCCTTTCTTATTTTGAGTCAAGATCTTGCTTTCTACAAATTCTACCTATTGGTCTTACTTTTGTGTTTTAGTAGCACATAGGACAGGCAGGTCTTCTCACCCAATACGGACTTGGCAACCCTTCAAATATTTGAATATATCCTTGGTATTCTTTTGGGGTCTTATTTCCAGGCTATGTACACCAAGTTCCTTTAATAAACTCGATGAGATTAGGGGCCTCTGTTTTATGCATCCCTTTATCTCTAGCATCCAACATGCCAAAGATAATAAATAATAGTTAAAAGAATAAATGTAAGACTATTCATTATCTCTAGTTTTCTAATTTTTTTTCCTTTCCAAGGACTAACAAACTTGACTACCCTTTTCTAATCTTTAGCCAATCATACCAAAACTCTTCTGTTAGATGATCTCACCTCAACTTACCAAAGAACAAGAGACTTTTCCCCCAATTTCTTCCTTCTCTATGTTTATAACATTCTTAATTTATTTTGTTTCAAAGAAAAAGCCTCATTTCTCTCAGAAGTTAATGCTACCATTGTAATTTTTCCCCCTTCCGCTCCTCTACAGTTATATTTTTAAACTATCTTTAATGTCTCCACAGGCACTCCTCCAATTTGTCAATATTCTTGAGCTGCCTTTCTAAAACTAAACTTTACCTCCATCTTGCCTTCCCCTCAAAAAACTGCCATCTTTTTTATCACTGTCAACATCTATAATCATTTTCTACAGATATTTTATGCCTCTTTTATAAAATTATCAAAATTTCATGGCTAATTAAAAAACACACACAGGTGAGAAATGGAAAGTGCCACATAAAGATTTATATGTGGTAAAAATGATTAGCGAGAGGGGATTACTAATAATGAGGCATCAATCAGCTGAACTCAGAGACAAACTGAAGGACAGTACCAAGTTCTATTGTTTAATAAACAAATGTTAACTTTTTTTATTCAACAGCAACTCATATCTATGTAGACATTGGAACAAAGCTTATCTATCCATGAATATGTTTTTATAAAAACACACACAGGCTGAAGTTTGATGGTCTAAATTCTGTGGCAAAAATCATTTAAAAGCATGCTTTTTCTCATTTTAAAATTCATTGTCAAAATTAAATAATACCACATCCATATCTAACTTTAATTTTCAGCTTGGGTTAATAAGATCAGAATTCAAACCTCTAGAATACATTATTATGTTTGCTTGTTATTAATTTCTCTTAACACCTCTTTACATTTTACATTCCTCCATGGCTCACCATTTCTTCATGGTCTATAAAACAAGATCATGGGAGCAGGATTCTTTAGGGTGAGAGGTTACATTACGAAATCAGAACCATGCAGAACATTTGACAATAATTAAAACTATAAGTCTTTTAGTAAGCACTAGGCTAATTACTGTATGCATTGTTTTCTTGAGTCCTAGAAAATACAATATCGCCTCCCTTTTACAGATGAGGAAACTGAAAGTCAAAGAGGTTAAGTAATGTGCCAGAGGCTACAAAATCAGTAAGGGGCAAAGTTGTGATTCAAATAATACTAAATTCAAATTAATGCTCTTAACCAGAGCATCATTTCACTCCTTTATGTATTTTTTGAACTCTTTCCCTTGTGTTAAGAATAGGGACAAGGCAGTGAAGAGGGGTGAGTGGTTTATGCAAACTCACATTCACTGTTAATTGCAAGAGCCTAGATCACCCACCATGTCACAAAGCATCTGGGGGAAAAGATAGTTTCTAATCATCCCGGCTTCTTTCTCAAAATCCACTTTTCCCTGGAAACCAGAGTTTGAGGGATAGGAGAGAAAAAGGGTGAGAGCTTGAATCTCCAGTTATTTGCCTACGTCTTTCAGCTCTGCCCTCATCGTATGAACCCACATTTAAGTAGAGAAGAAGAAAACAAAAACCTCTGTTCCTTCAGTTGTTTTTCATACGAGTATAGCTTTCACAGCAGCCTCTGTACTTGGGAAATACAGCTATGGCAGACAAAATGCAAGATCCTCTTGGTAATGGAGTCATTGGGGCAGCCCCTTGCCTAACAAATACTGAATCCTTTCCCTATCTACAGCAAAAAATAAAATTAAAATCTACAAAGCAAAAACCACCACCAAAGCCACAGAGAACTTTTGCTGATTTGTACAAGAAGACATTTTGCATAACACATTTGCATTTGAAAGTACCAACACTTCCTAAATGTGCAGCGTAGGCATAGATCTGTGCAGTAGCAATTAGGAACAGAAATAACCAGTGCAACTGAATTAGAGTTGATGAGGTTTTGGTGTTCAAGGCAGCCGTTTCCTTTATATGACTAATCCCTTCACATTCTTGGGGTTTCAGATTAGTTGTTGCTTTTCTAAAAGTTTTCCCAGACCCCCAGAGTCTAGGCTATGTCCATATCCGATGAATTTCATCTTGTATTTCTCCTTTTCATAGCATTTGTTGTCTGAAAACAGTATTATCAGTTTGTTTCTCAGTATCTCCCACTAGACTGCAGGCTTTTGTGAGAACTGAGACCATGTCCTATACACTGTACTATTAGTATGTCTTACAATGTCCAGTAACAGTAGTTGCTTAATAAATGCTTTTGAGTGGATTGAGAATTAATAAGCAGATATTGAAGATGGGACAATTGCTTATAAAACTAAAAAATTTACTCAACTGTGATATCAGCTCCAACTGTAGAATGTCACAAGGCCAGGATGTAGTGTGGTAAGTAGCGATTATATATATAAGTGTGAAAAAGGAAAATAACAGGTCCAGACCATAATGATATCATCACGCTCACTTCTGGTTAAGAACTCTAATCAAACTCTATGGAGGCATTGGTAATTGCATGACAACTGTGAACTGGTATATACCTGACTCATCAGCATTATTTATCCATCTACCCATCTATCCATAAATCTCTCTAGCTATTCATTATCTAGCTAGGTATACATCTATTTGTTTAGTCTGTCTAGCTATTTATTCATGTATTCATCCATCCACCTACCTATCCGTCCATCCATCCATCCATCCATCCATCCATCCATCCATCCATCATAGGTAAAATTCTAAAAATATTCCCCAAGATTTCTATTCCCTGGTTATTCAATCAAACACAAATCTAGATATTCTGTAAAGGAAATTTGAAGATGTAATTAAGGTTCTAATCAGTTGTCCTTAAAATAGGGAGAGTATTCTGGATTGTCCTGGTGGGCCCAATGTAATACCATGAGCCTTTAAAAGCAGAAGAGGAAACAGAAGAAATGAGACAGAAAGGAAAGTAAGAGAGATTCCAAGCATAAGAGAAACTTGACCCATCCTTGCTTGCTGGGAACCACAGTCTTATAACCATGAGAAACTGAATTCAGCCAATAACTGAATGAGCTTGGAAGGGGATTCAGCCCTAATGCCTCCAGCAAAGGACACAGCCTGACTTTGGACTCCTAAAACCAGGAGCAGAGAAACCAATCTAGGTCACAGACTTCTGACCTAAAGAAATGAGATAAAAACTCATGGTGTTTTAAGCCACTAAATTTATGGTAACTTGTTAAAACAACAATAGAAAACCAATATACCATGTAGAAATGTATTAACCACCTATTTAGCTATTATCTATCTTTTTAAATAGTTATTTATCCATCCATCCGTCCATCCATCCATCCATCCATCCATCCACCCATCCACCCATTCATCCATCTATCCTTGTTACCTGACTGGCTCAGTTTCCTTCATCAGGGCATAGTTCATTTATCTCGATGAACAGGTTTCATTTTGCTCTCAATGAACCTTTCTTTTCTCTTTATAAAGACATGATTCCAAACTATTCTTTCAACTATTTTTAGGAGATACCCAAAGCAGGAAACAGTCACTTATGTTCACCATTCTGGTACAAAGAAGTATTACATCTTTGAAAATGGTACCAGCACAGGGACAAGGGGTCTGTTGGGATATGTTACCTCTCAAAGCAACACTTAGGCAATATTTCTTTATAAAAGATATTGTGCTGTCCTTCTAAGATCACATACCAGAACTGAATGGCCATATAAATCCAACCTTATAAAAGAAAAGTCCATTTTAACTATTAAAGCCCCAGGAAATATGTCTTATAGCATATTACTTGACACAATATTAGCTATGAGGATTTTATATAAATATACTCATGTATACACATGTGTATATTAAAATATATATAAATTTTGAGTCCTTGCTTCGTGCCAGGCAACAGGCATACATATTTTTACCTGCATTTCCTTCCATAATTTTTACAGCTCTATAAAATATGTTCTGCTATTATCTGCATGTTATGCATGAGAGGTTAAGAAACTTACCCAAGGTCACATAGCTCAACATAATGAAATTGAGATGTAAACCCAAGGCTTGTTCTCTCAACTACTACATCACATTTTGTTCTTATCATGGCAAAAATTGCTGGGGTATGAGGAAAGGAGCATCCTTGCTCCTTGGATAAATTGTGTCACATCCCTGGCCTTCGTTGTAAAATAAGGGAGATGGGCCATGTGCTCCCTCAGGCTCCATCAGGATCTAATGGTCTGCAGTTTCTTGGAGCTGCCCCTCTTAGTGGGTTCCTCTTTAACCACAATATGGAAGATGGATGCTGGGTAGTATGTATCATCATTGCCTTTCTCTTTCCCACACTAACTTCCTGGTGCCACGCACATCATTGTCCTTCCGTTTTTCTAAAGATTATTTTACACCCCATTTAGTCGCCCTTGATGATGTCCTTCTTTCCAAAAGGTACAGTGAGAGGAGCAGCTTTCAAGGTGATTTCTCTGCACCAAGGACATGTCAAGCTCTAGAAAGCACTCAGCTAGCATCCTGTTCTGCAGCAGGTAGATGCAATGAGGCCAATATCAACAGCAGAAATAATCCAGGCTAGTGAGAGGTAGAGGGTTGACCAGTTCTTTATCAAGAAGAACCAGACTATAGCTGACAATACTTGCTTCTAGCAATTCTCTTCAGGAACTGTCCATCCTGACCCTGAACCACCAGGGGAGCCGTACAGCATGATGTCAGGAAAGTAAATACATTTCATCTAAATCGTCAACTCCAATCAATTATGAATGGGATCCTGGAGTGCTGGGGTGAAATGCACTAGAAGCTCAGCAGGAAAAAGCACTGATTGATTAATGATGTCTGCCAGGGGCACAGGGTTTAAAAAGAAGACCAACCTTGCTGCCCACTCATAGACTCTGCAAAATCCACGAAAGGCACAGGCTGTGCAGTTAAATTGGCCTAAGTTCAAATCTCAGTTCTTCCACTTACTAGCTACATAATACTGGGGAAATGTCCTAACTTTCTTGAGTGTCAGCTAAAATCAAACAGTTGTGAGAATAAAGACCAAAATGTTTCGGAAGTGCTTAGTAAGAACTCCCTAACTTGTCAGCAATTATCATAAGTCTCCCCAGATAAAAAGCAGTGCAAAGAATACTACTCAATACAGCCAGGTAAAAATGTTTTCCTTTTTCTCTCCAACCCTTGGATTGGAACAGAAGTCACAAACTGGCAATCATGGGCTCAATCTGCCTGTATACCTATTTTATTTAGCCTATGTTGTTGGCTCACATAGTGTCTAAATAATTTTGGAACTAGTTACAAACTTATTTCACATTTTAAAAAATACATAAATCTTACTTCTCTAAAAAGCTTGATCTGACAATATTGGCCCAATTCCCACATGGCAACAATCCACTGGAACTAACTAGTGGTTGCTCCCTTTGGAGGGTTTCTGAACCTCCTTTTCTTTCCTTTCCTTTTTTCTTTATGATATATGTCATATAATCAGAAGAGTATACAAAACATACACAAAGTTTAAAGAGTAATTAGAAGGCTAACATCTATGTAACAAGTCCCAGGTCAAAAAAAAAGAACCTGGCCAACCTTCCCAGAAGACTCATGTGTCCTTTCAATCATAGCCTCTACCTCCCTCTGGGTCAACATCATGCTGACCTTTGTGATAAAAATTTTCTTGCTTTTGATTATATTTTTATCATACAGGTATGTATCCCTAAACTACATAATTTGAAAAGCTATATACACGTAAACTCTTATCGAGTATCTTTTGGGTTTAGCTACTTTTACTCAACAGCATGGTTGGGAAATTCACCTAGGCTGGCAAATTTCATTTCTGTTCATTGCTGTGTGGGTCATCCACTCTTCAATTTCACTCTCTGTCATCTCTCCACCTGGCCCTGTTACAGTCATTTGCATTTGTGCTTTTATATCAGAACATAAAGCTCCCCTGATGCAAGGAAATAATTACCATTATAAGCATGTTCCATTCTCATTCCAGCCAAGATTCCCAGCTTGTTCCACAGCCCCACTGTGAACTCAGTTTGTTGACAATACCCCATGGGGCTTCAACCTGAAAAGTCTTAGTCTTTAGCCTGTCCTAGTCCTCCTCCATGCCCCTCCTCAATTCCTAGTGACCTCCTCAGCCCATCCAGTAAGTGACTTGGCAGCCAAGGCTGACTGCCCTGCATTTATTGGTCCTTTCTTCTCAATAAGGAATAAAGAGATCAGTGAAGCCAGAGCCAGGTCACGCCTCTAGCAGCATGCCAGGAAGCTTACAGTAGCTCTGTTCAGGGATTTTGTCATCACCTTGGCTTCATGAGTCTTTGTCCAGCTCTCAGTCCATGCCGAGTGCTCCTCAGCCAACGCAATGTGAATTAACTTATCAAGAAAATTTTTGTGAGATAATGTATCAGCTGCATTACTTAAATAAGATCTATGACTTTTACTGTGATCCTTTCATCTTCTAATTTAGTCATTCTATCAATAAAAGCAATCAAGTTTTCTTGGCAAATTTTTCTTTATAAATCAGCTTTATGGTTCATGGATCCACATTCTTCTGGATATTTATGGATTTTCATTCCTAAAATCAGTTCCATTGTTATACAATGGAAGTGAGAATCTAAGACAGTGAGAATAGGGGTGCTTTCTGGCTGTAAAGGTCAGGCTTGGAGTTTCAGAAATGCTAAGTGGCTTTATTCTGCCAACTCTGTGGTGAGTAGAGGACAACATTCCAAACTCTCAGCCTGGTACACAAGGCTCTTTGACTACCTAACCCCAGCCAGCCTCCTCAGTCTTATCCCTCCCATGCATGAATGACATGACAAGGCCCTGATGTATCATAACCATTAATTCTTTTTTCTCTATCTGCAATGCCCCGTATATTAGTTAGGACTCTTTAGGTTGTGAGTGACAGAAAGCTACGGTAATAACATAAATTGGCTTAAGATAAAAAGAAACGAATTGGCTCATGTAATTTAAAAACCCAGGGACAGCACTGACTACTGACTTCAAGTATTCAGGAATCACTTGATCAGAACTTCAGCAACGAGATCTCTCTCTCTCCCTACCCCCTTACATTGTGCTTTACAATCGCATAAATGTTTGGGGTTTCTCCAATATTTACACTTCCAGTCCTAAATGAGAGAAAGTTTCTGTGGTATATTGGATGGTTTTTCTAAATTCTTCACTCCTTCTATGCTATAAAATTATATATCCATGACAGTAGTTCTCAACCAGGGGTGTTTGTACCCTTCATGGGATTTGGCCATGTCTGGAAACATTTTTCGTTATCATAATTTAGAGGGCATGCTACTAAGGTCAGGGTCCTAACATCTTATAATGCACAGGACCACCCCCACCACAAAGAATTGTTTGGCTCCAAATGTCAATGATGCTAAGAGGAGAAACTCTGTACTATGCCCTTTGTTATCTAAATTCGCAGTAAATACATTTCTCTCCTCCATTAGATGCAACAAAATGCTAGGTGTGCTGCCCAGGTACAAACTGGCCTGGTCCCACTTGGCTTGAATACATAATCTACACAGGGATGCTACACATAACTGTGCACAAGGTGCCCAGCTGAGAGGCAAATAAGACTAACCTGGGTCTGATCGCACACTGATCAGGCAGTGCCCGCAGAACTGTACCTGACCAGAGAAGACATCGATCTCAGTCTTCGTGGATTCCAAGCAGTGGCAGAAGGGAAAGCCAGGCTCTTTCCTGATTCTCTGGATAGGTTTATATATTTTATTTCTAAGGTTTCTAGATAGTTCGTTATTCTTTGAGATGTTAAGAAGGACATGATGACCTCCCTGTTCATTAGCATGCAGACTGGGTAGATGGCACATATTTGTGGAGGGAAAAGGGGGTAAGTACAAGTTCAGTGACAGAAAGCAACCTCATGAGGTAACCTAGTCATAAATTCCTAACTAAGCAAGTCATGGCAGGTAGTCATGCCTTAGGTCTATAAAAGGTTTATTTTTGCCTTAAATAGCCCTAACCATTATACTTCTGCATCTAGGTTAACATGTTAACACACTTTTTGAAATGCTAGAAGTAATCCTCTTTTCCAAACCCCTCAGAGGAGTAATCACCCTCAAGGGAATATGTAATCTTGTTAACTATCTTATACCTTGCTTTCTCCCACCTTCATGTAATCTTCCTTACTCCCTTCCTTAATTCCAAATGTATAGAAGAAACTGCAAAACCGTCATTCTCCAGATCATTTGAGATCTTGCTTCCCACCAAGTCGTCAATTTGGCTCAAATAAACTCATAACAATTCTCTACAGGTTTTGAAATTTCTTATATTGACATGTAGTTTCTGAGTAATTAGCTTCTAAGCATCATTCTTCTGTCTCCCTTCTTCCAACTACCTCACTAGGAGCTCATGGCCTTCTAAGAGGCAGTGCCTATTGTTGCACAGTGAGAGTCTTGACAAACACCATGGTAATAAGCAGAAGTCTAAGATTCCCCTCAGGCTTCCCATCCTCTGGTATACATACCCTACATAGTCCCTGAGACTGTGAGCATGATGAGATATCGCTTCTATACTTATGTTATATTGCAAAGAGATTGCACAGATATAATTACTTCTTAAATCAGTTAACTTTAAGAACGGGAAATTATCTGGGTGGGCCTAACCTAGTCACAGGAATCCTTTGAATCTAGGTCTAGAGGTCAGCAGCAGTGGAGAGTAGAGCTTCAACGCATGAGAATGATCTGACATGCCACTGATGACTTGAAGATGGCTTTAAGCAAGGAATTCAGGCAGCCTTGGAACACCCTAGATGACAGTCAGCAAGGAAATGGGAACTTCAGTCCTATAAACACAAGGAACTAGATTCTGTCAATGAAAATGATATTGAAAACAGATTCATCCTTAGACCCTCCAGATGAGAACTCAGTCCAGCCAACTCCCTGATTTCAGCCCCATGAGACCCTAAGCAGAAAACCCAGTCATATGGCAATGTGCTTCTGACCTACAGAACTATGAGCTAATAAATGAATGTTGTTTAAGTTGCTAAATTTGTGGTCATTTGTTGCACAGCCATAGAAAACTGATATCACCATGAATAGACCTCCAGTCACAGCAAATAACTCAGACCCTTTACTAACCCCAACACATTTACTTTCCACTTATCACCACTTTCTTTCCACCCCACTATAAGTGTGAATGATTTACCTGAGGTCTTATAAGTTCAAGCACACCTGAATCAATCATTTCAACATAAGAAAAGGCATTTACTTTTCACAGAGTTAAACCACAGTTTCCTTTAACACTCCATTAATATGCACAGTTGTGCCTGACTTTAATTACCCAGTAATGTTCATTTTAAGGGCTTAAAGCACATTATTTCTGAAACAAGATGCAAATAAAGTATTTTTTAAAAAGGCAGGCACCCTAATGCCCAACTTCACCCGGGTGCAACAGTATTTCATGCCAGGCCTCCAGATTATTTAATATTCACTTTATCTCCACCAGAGGCTGTGAGTCTGAATAAAGATGATGTCTCAGGATTGTTAAACATAACTTCAGAATGCGTGTCTGAAACACATTCTGGTTGCTAGAATAGGAAAGATATAAGAGGAAGGGCTGATCTATGCTGATGTAACTCTTCTTACTGAATCCCCAAGTTTAGCCAGAGTAAGAATTTTAAAGTATTTGGGCCAAACGTTCATCTACTTGCAATTTAAGGGATATTTAAAAAGTTATCCACCAGGTCCCAGTATAATTTGAAAGATATATTGGAAAGAAGTATTGGGACTTGAGAGAAGATGTTTTGATCATAAATTAAAATTTCATAATACCACTACAGTGTTTTTTATGGTACTTTCGTCTGCCTATGAAGTATTTCCCTTGAGTTTCTGTATGTCATTTGCATTTTTAATATTCAGTTGTTTCTAACTCATGCCCAGACTTTTTGACCATGTTTGCATTAGAATCGAAAGAAAAGTACTGGCAGTTTCCAATTGTTTGCTACAGAATACTTCTATTAATTGTTTTTAAGCAGATCATTGCAAAAAAAAAATATTCTTTTTCTCTTGGAAACCTTTTTCTAGAGGGGTAAAGGGTTCCTGACCAATGATTAACATCAGAAAAGTTCTAGTCATAACAAATATGTTGTAAAAAAAAAAAAAAATTGACCATAATCTCCTCTGAATAGAGGAGGTAGAGAAATAATACTTGTTCCATAAAATGAACATATACACATTGTATGTACAGATTATGACTGCATTCAATATAAACCAATGTATTGGATATTTGTTTCTTTAAATTTAGAAAGACTCTTTTTTTAAAGTTCTGAATGGTCTATCTTCTTTTCAAAGTCTCTCAAGGAACTGTTGAGCAAATGTCAGTCTTTCCTCCTTATAAGATACCTGGAGCAATGGATGGTGTTCAGAAACGTATCAATTGTCACAAAACTGTCCTCAACTTCAGAACTGTTTGTTTTCAACAAAGCATTGAATTAACTAATGCCTGACTTTAATCACCCAGTAATCCTCATTTTAAGGGCTTAAAGCATGTTATTTCTGAAACAAGATGTGAATAAAGTGTTTTAAAGAAAGTATTTAAAACTAATGTGTGTGCATGTATGTATGGGGATGTGTGTGTATATATATGCATGTGTGTGTGTGTGCACACACAGGAGAACCATAAGTTGGTTCTCCTCTTCTGATTTCCCTGCTTACTCCTCCACACCCACCCTACCCCATCCACCCACCTCCTTACTTCTCTCTGTCTCAGTGTCACAGTAGTGCAAGTCCCCCATAGAGAAATGCGAATTAATGAAGAGGAAAGAAATGCTATGTGATACTTGCTTTAACCTGGAAATGGCTTGCAGAGCAAAGGATAAAGAAAAAGGGGCTAGTACTGGCTGATTATGTGGATATAACTATTTTTGTACCTGTTGACTACAGTATTTTCTTTATTTCCTGCTTGCTCTCTGCTAGAGATAGACCCAATAAATAAATCAATATGGTGAGAAATGAAGTAGCCACACGAAATAAGATTGAATAAGCTGAACGATAAATTCAAAACTTGAAAAGTGAGAACAAACCCTATACATACCGCCTTTTCATCAATATTGGAGGCTTTAACTTGAAATTCTACTCATGTCATTGGGGTTGGGGGTGGGAGGGAGTACAGGAGTGGAGTGAGATACCTATTATGGTTTCTTTGTTTGAATATTCCTCCGTTACATATTCCTCTCCTTTTCCCTTCTCCTCTGGTCACATGGGTGGACACATGACATGAGCTTACCTATTGAAATATTCTGTTTTTATGAACACAGTGACCTGAGGGCATGTGATTCAAGAAAGGCCAATCAGGTTTCCCCACTGGAACTGACATATAGATGATGGAAGAGAGAAATTTCCTTTATATTAGTATGAATAATCTAAGGCTACCAACAGTCTTTGTCCCCAGATATATGGAAAGAATGTCTCTGCAGAAACAAGTAGAAAGAAACAGATAGATGATGGAGGGATAGATAGATGGGTGAATGGATGGAGGAGAAGATGGTTAGATGAATGAGCTCTCCCTTATGTCCCTTATCTTTGGTACAGAGGTACCAAAAACTGTGTCTCAAAGCATAAAAGTGTCTCTCTCAATCTGATTCTCTACTTATAGACCATGAGCTTTAATCAAATTCATCAGCTACTTTGACTTGGTTTCCCAGTGCTAGGAACTTGAATTCACAAATCCCTAGGGAAATTTTAATGAGCCCCTTGAACAAGAAAAGGAACTGAGTAACAGGCACTGTCCTCCACCAGCCTTCAAACCCAAAGTCATCACACACTCCCAAGGTGATAATGAAATTACATTGCATCTCTAGGAGGTACATGGAGTCTACTGGCATTGAACCAAAGTGGTAGCCAGCCCACCCTGAGATGCATTCTTTGGAAAAACTCTTTTACCCTTCATCTGAATCTTTTCCCAAGTGGAGCCCCAGCTTCTCATCAAGCGCATTCCATGGTGGTCTCTCCCCAGCAGGGCTTAAAGCATGTCCAGATTTTAGGATGAACACAGATTAGGCCCAAGCTGGAGTCCTGGTAGCCTGTGCTCATCTTATTTTTTACCACCTGACCCTTTGGCCTATTCTGCCAGAATCTGGCAGACAATATAATTCCTGGGCAAATCACTAGACTGTGGAGGGATGACTTATGGCCTCAGCCCTCTGGCATTTAGTTGAGACTTTTGAGCCCAAATAGAAGACAAAGCTTGCTAAGTATGGAGAGTGATTTAAAGTCACCTTCTCAGAATATACCATCTAAATGTAATATGTAGAAGTTGTTTGGATCCTGATTTAAACCAAAAATAAAAACACCATTTATGATCCAATCAGGGAACTGAACATTGACTGGATATTTGATGCTAATAAGTACATAATGGTTGTATTGTGATTGTGCTTTTTAAAAGTTCTTATCTTTTAGAAATACGTATATGTGGATGAAATGATATGATGTCCGTGATTGCTTCAAAGTAAACCAAAGGAAAAGAGGTGGAGAGAAGTAGGTGGGGATAAAGATAAAACACATCTGCTGAGAATTGTTAATGCTAGGAAAAGGTTACATGAGGCTTCATTCTTTCAATCTTTATCTATACTTGAACATTTTTGTAGTAGAAAATTAAAAAATAATTTCAGGTATTTTAGGAGGCTGGGTTCTGGAGTCTCCTCATTGTAAGCAAGTGGATATATCTTCTACATTAGCATTTCCCAGATGCAGGAAACTTAGTTATAAACCGGAAACTGTTTTGAAATGCCTAGTTCCCATCAAAAGTATACAAGAAAGTCAAGCTCTTTACTACATGCCAAGGCAAGCTCAAGAATGTGATGTTCCATCAAACCACGAAGATTTAGAAAATGTCTGTTTACACTCAAATTAAACAAAAATTTTAATAACATCCCAGTTCAAGCCAAAATACCATATCTCTACCTTCTGGAGTCAAAGAGGGTGTGCTTTCTAATTGCAGGCAGAAAGACAGCCTGTGGGGCCTGTCCAATGACCGCAGAGACCTTAGGAATTACCCGATTCCTTCTCAAGTGGTCAGTTCAAACTAGAGAGTCATAATGTGGGCTTTCAATATCACACACCATTTCTCAAACATTACTAGTTCAAACATGTTCCTCATTATATATTAATCACGATCTTCCAGAGAAACAGAACTACTAGGGCATAGATAAATACGTTGATAGATATGAGATTAATTACAGGAATTGGCTCACTTGGTTTTAAAGGCCATGAAGTCCCACAGTCTGCCATCTGCAAGCTGGAGAACCAGGAAAACCAGTGGTGTAGTTCAGTCCGAGTCCAAAGACCTGATAATGTGGCGGTGTTTTACGTCCTGGTCTGAGTCCAAATGCCCAAGAACCAGGAGCACTGATAGCCTAGGGCAGGAGAACATAAATGTCTCAGCTCAAGCAGACAGAGTGAATTCACCCTTTCTCCACCTTTTTGTTCTATTCAAGCCCTCAATAGCTTGGATGATGCCCACCTGCACTTGTGAAGGTTATCTTTACTCAATCTACTGATTCAAATGCTCCTGTCTTCTAGAAACACCCTCACAGACACAACAGAAATAATGTTTTACCAGCAATCTGGGCATCTCTTAGCTCATATGTTTATATTTTATATTTACATATAAAATTAGCCATCAGAATTATATTAGAAAAAGCATTCAAGGATTCTTCCATGTGGTGTTCAAAGGTGCGAGGTTGTGCCTATTTCAAGCCTGTGTCTTTCTGAGCAGCAAAAAAATTCACACTGAATGGAAGGCCTAGGGTTCCTGACATATATCTGCCTGTCCCTCATTTATTTCAACTAAATCATTGTGAGTGTATCATTGCTGCCCTCTCAGAAATGGAGCTCTACTTGGTTTTACACACGGGCAATAAAAGAGGTCTTTGAAAACTCTGTGTTGAATTACTCCACGGTCTGCTAGGCATCATTTTTATTGACCATGAGAAAGATATCTTTGTGGCAGGACTATCATCTGAGCATGGGTGGACACAAAACTTTTCAAAAATATTTGGCTTTATTCTCCACTTGTACCTAGCAGGACTCAAGAGGCA
Organism: Pteropus medius; assembly: GCF_902729225.1. Classification (NCBI taxonomy): domain Eukaryota; kingdom Metazoa; phylum Chordata; class Mammalia; order Chiroptera; family Pteropodidae; genus Pteropus; species Pteropus medius. The sequence continues at coordinate 7,305,604 of NW_024349801.1, forward strand.
GATGATGTGGTGAGCAGAGTTCAGCCCTGGCTCTGAAGGAGGAGGTGCCACCTAAATATCCCCAGGTACAACCCTGTATGCGGGCATCTTCTCCCTTGCCTCTTGTAGTCTGATACTCCCAGCTCTGCTCAGCTGCAGGCTCTGATGACCCTTATCCAGAGCAATGAAGGCCCACACCCAACAAAGGGATGCAAATTTCTTCCTTGTCTCTAAGTCAATGATCAGGTAAGATGGGCTCATTGCATTTTATGTTCCCCCAAATTCCTCTCCAGCCTCACTAGTTTTGTCTTTTGTCCTTATTTAAACTCTATACCAGTGGTTTTCAGCCTTCAGCATGCATGAGAATCACCTGGAGGACTCCTTGCATCATAGATTTCCAGTCCCACCCCTGGAGCTTCTGATTCAGCAGAATTTACATTTCTAATGAGTGATGCTAATGCTGCTGGCCTGAGGGCTGCCCTTTGAGAGATGCTGCTCTCTAGCATTTTGGAGCCTTTTCCTGAATTCCAGTCTACTTGGTTGGAACTTGGCCTTAACACCACTTGGCCTTAACACCACTTGGCCTTAACACCACTTGGCTTTAACTCCACTTGGCCTTAACCCCACTTGGCCAAACCAGAAAGATCATGATACAGGGATTAACCTGTTTCAGCTTCAAGACCCTTGCTGGTTCACTTTAAAACTTCTACTTAGACACCACTTCACCACCAACCTCGAAGAAGACTAAATCCTTCATACTTTCTAGAAGTGGTGATGAGCTGTTTCTACTGCTTCAGTGCCTGTCCTAAAATTGGATTAAATTCCCTTAGTTCCTGTCTCAATCAATCTCAGTTTGCCTTTTGCCCTGCAGCTCCAATACTGTGATCCTAACCTTATGTAGTTATCAAGCTGAGAGGATAGTGTTCCAACCTTCTGCACCTCTCTCCACTCTTGGAAGCCTAGATCTCAGGCCACTGACCTGATTCTGGTGCCTGCACTTGTATTATTATTATTGTAATTATTGTTATTACTATTAATAATAAATGCTCTTCCAGGCCAAAGGAGGCCTCAGTTCAAGCCTAGCTGTATAAATAACTATCTGGGAAGAATTTGGTCAAATTTCTTTACTCTTCTGTGCCTCAGGCTAGAAGAAACAATTTATAGATACCCAAGCTCCACCTACAGATGTTCTGACTTCAAGGAACCCAGGTTTTGCCATTTTCACAAAGCCTCTTTGGTGATTACAATCTGCAACCAGGGTTGAGAGCCACAGGTCCCCTAATTTCACAAATAAAGAGACCAAGACTCAGAATAGTGGCATGTCAAAGCTCCACAGATATTGGAATCTGGCACTAGGATTCTGGCCTCCTAATTTCTAGTTCAGAGATCCATTCAGGAATGGGAATAGATGCCATCTTCCAACTCATAGAAAAGCCTGAACCTGAGTGGTGGTTATCCTATCTACCTGTGCCACAGAATCACAGAATTGCCTGAGGAGCTCGTTAAAATGGAGATCTGAAATCTCACCCAGACTCGCCTTGTGTTAAGGGTGTGGTTCTGGGCAAAGATATGCTAAAGGCCAACTTCTGCTTCTGTAATCTGCTTGCTTGTTTGATGTTAACTAGGGTGTGGTTAATCTGTTTGCTTGTGTGATGTTAAACCAGGGTGTGGGTCTAGGCTTTATAAATTGCCTCTTTTGGCTAATCTCTTTGAACCCTGCATGGTAGAGAGTCAGTCGCTGGCCAGCTAATAAAGGCTCATAATTCATCTCAATTGTCTCCGTGGGTCTTAGAATTGATCGTGCCACAACACTTGGAGAAGGGAGACAAGGAAGAGAGGGTGACTGGAGTGCCCCGTTGGGGTCAGAGTGTGCTGTCAGCATCCTCTAAGCCTCAGCATGTTCCCTCTTCCACTTGAGTTAGTATCCTGGCTCTGGATTTGCCCTTCATTCTCTTGCTCTGATGCTCTGAACAAACCTCACACCTGATTCTGACTTGGGCTCCAGATTTGAGGTCCTAGTTGGTATCATGGCTTATGACCCTCACGTTAGTTATCTCCCTTTCTCCTCAGCTTCCCCAGCTGTAGAGGTTCTGTGCTTCCCTTACAAAGAACCAGATTCCATTACAGCTGGGCAAATCTCCAGAGGCCTTTGCTGCTCACACTAAAGCAACCCAGCCTCTCTCTTATTATACACACTATTAGCCATTAAGGCTTCAGGGGCTATTAGAGAGAAACAAAAGTTCCCCCAGTAGCTTTCGTGGATGGTCTGAAATATTTGTCATTGCCCTCAAACAACTGTATTTCACTGGGACAAATAATTCAGCCAACTCTGAGCAGGCCCCTGGTTCCTCACTGGTTTATTTATGTCATTTATTGGGAGCTTTTAATAAATTTTTTTTTTTTTTTTGGTCAGTCAAGTACACTAATGGAAGCACATTGTCAGCCTTCAAAACCCAGAATCACATTGTTGTCCTGTAAACACATTCCTGCTCTTTTACGGAGTTTTTAAATTGTGCTCCATTGAGGAAAAAAATAATGCATGTGTGAGCATGGATCAAAATCTCCTAAGCTTGAGGAAGGGTCAGCTGGGGTTCTGGTATCTTTCAACAAAATGCAGCAATTTATTTGTGGAAATCCCATTATAGTTAATAGGAGTTAAAAACCATTTTAAAAGATAAGGATGTCTAGCCATTTCAAGATTATTTTGTGAAATGTGCCCTGCTATAAAAAGAATGAATTTTGCAGAGAACATCACAAATCTACTCATACCAATTCAACTCACATAAAACAATTAAAACTAAATAAATCTGATACCAGTGCTAAATGCTTTTTTAAATCTCTCTTTAAATACATCAAGCTTAGAAATTCTCACTTCTAGGAAAACATATGCTGCACACTTAGACATCAATGGCTATTCTCAGGCGGCCCTCTTTAAGCAAGATAATTGGACAAAATTTTAAATTAACAGGAAGAAAGATAGTACTACATAGAAGTGGAAATTCGAAACATAAAGAACTTTTAAACTGTAGTAAATCATATCCTGTTCTGCTTAACATGTTTAGTAGTATCTAGGATAAAGACAGAATGAAAGCTTTTTCAATTTACAGGGGAAACAAAACTAAGTGAAATAAGTGATCCAATAGAGAATAAAGATGATTCACATTGATTTTGACAACCTTGAAGAAATTGTACCCTTCACTGAAGTAATTCTATTCTACCTCTAGAAATTGATTCTAGGAAAATAATTCTAAGAATGTTGTAAGAGGAAATAAAAAGGAAAAAGAAAAATACATGCATAAAGATATTTGATACAGTCCTATTTATAATAAGAGGAATAATCATAGCATGCAAATATTGGACAAATACCTCAATACATTAAAATCATTCACTCAATGAAATATAATACAATATTTATGGAAAGTCATATAATAACAAAAATAAGTGCTTATTTTATTGTTAAGATAAAAAATCAGGATATAAAATACAGTATCAAAAATCTAAAAAATATAACAGGGAAAAATAGCTGGGAAAAATACACCAGCATGGCAGCAGTTTATTCTTTCTTTCATGATCATAATTCCCACTAAACACAATCATTTACTCTTTTCACCATCTAACATTTATTAAACACCTGCTTGGGCTAGCACCTAGGGAATGACTTATTTTCTTTTACTTCCTACTTGTCTATGATTTACAATTTCTTTTAACACATATGCATGACATTGCAATTTCCTTAAGAAGACCCTGTTATAATAAGATTCTCTCATTGAGCTTACAAACTAATATGGACTCTCTTTTTCCTTTTAAAATGTAAAACCCTTTTAAAATCTTATCCTTGTTATAAGCTCCCCAGGTCTCTTGGACCCTCTGCTCTTTCTGCTTCTCAGCCCTGAGAGATGCTATTTACCACCTGATCGTAGGTCCACAGAGAAGGCCCAATGACCACTGTGAACTTTCTGAGCTGGTTCTACTCCCCCAATGAGTCCACTCCCCAAGAAACAAGAAGACAGACTCCCCAAACCAACCCCCCAATTATAGGCACATGACCTATGAGTACCATCCTTGATAATGACCATATGGGTTAACATACACAACAAAAGTATTTATCACTCAGCTTCCAAAATGCCCAAAAGCCTTCAGACCACCTAAGTCAGGGCTCTGTGGGTTACAAGTACCTGAAACTTTCTCAGTCTCAGCCCCAGGGCTGTGGTACATACTGTTCTCTCTTCTCAGAGCACGCTACTCCCAGATGTCCACCCAGCTCACTTTATCATTTACGTCTTGTCTTTGCTCAAATTTCCCCTACTCAAGAAGGCCTCTACAACCACACTGTTTAAAATCTTTTGACCACTCCCACTCATACCTCATCACACCTTATCCCTTTCTTTGCTTTTATTTTTCCACTGCACTTGTCTTTTTTTTGCACATCGTGTATTTTACTTGTCTTGGTTACAGTTTCTCACATTCCCACACCCCCGCCCCAGACTCCTTGGAATACAAATTTTCAGGAGAACAGAGATTTGTTGGTCTTTATTTTCTATAGCTGTAACCCAGCCCCAAAAACAATGTCTGGTACATTGTAGGTACTTGACAATATTTGTGTAATAAATGATGAATGAATGATGTGATCCTGAGGAAAACCGTAAACCACAGCAATCATTTGTTATTTACAGAGGACATTCTCAAACACTATTCCATTCACTCCTCTAAAGAACTCCGTGAGATTAATAATATGATATTCATTTTATAGATGGAGAAATTGAGGCCCTGAGAGATGAAATAGCTTGCCTAGTGTCTTTTAAGTAGTGTATTAGTTTTCTACAGTCACCATAACAAAGTACCACAAATTGGAGGGTTTAAGCAACAGAAATTCATTTTCTCACAATTCTGGAGGCTAGTACTACATAGAAGTACAAAATCAAAGTGTTGGTGGGGTTGGTGCCTTCTGAGGGCCATGAGAGAAGGATCTTCTCCAGGCTTCTCTCCTTAGATTGTAGATAGCTGTTTTCTCCATGTGTCTTCACATAATTTCTCCATGCATGTCTGTGTCTGATCTCCTCTTCTTATAAGGGCACAAGTTAGATTGAATGAGGGCCCACCCATATTGCCTCATTTTACTTTAATTATCTCTTTAAAAGCCCCATCTCCAAATCCAGTCACATCCTGAGGTACTGGGGGTGGTCTTCAACATATGAATTTTCAGCCCATAACGGGTAGCAAGCAGATGGCAGTACTATAATTTGAATGTGAGTCTCCTGACTCCAACCCATATTCTACCCACTTCGCTCTGCTCCCACCAACCCTGGGATAGCCCCTTATCTGCAAACATGACAACCATCTCCCTGCGTGGACCTTCCACACTGCCCTATATCCTTCCATGGCAGGGGCTCCTCTCATCTCCTCCACTCATACATCATGGCCAAGCCAGACAACTCAATTCCCACTTCCTGGGACAGTGTGTGACCCAATTTCTCTCCAGCCTTGAATCTTATTAATCCAATTTCTCAGTGCTTCAGATTCCCTGTGAGTGACATGGAGACCATCCTCTCTGCTGTCACTTGCACAGAGCATCCTTCTTCTGAATGGCTCCCAAAGCAGTGCACAGACGCTCCAGAAAATCCACAGCCAAAATGATTCCCACAGGAGCCCAAGATGCCACTCTAGAAGGCCTGGTAAGAATTTGCCAGAGTTGCAACCCAAGGCTCCACCTGCCACCAGGCTGTTCTATCACCCCGACTCCCTGAGGTCATGTTTCCTCTCCCAGATCTATCATAAGTAAATGTCTTTTTTTGCCCTTTCTCTTTAAAGATGTTTATTTAGCTCTCTCATAGTGTTTATCCATCCTGAGCATTAGACATTCTCCCCATCAATCAGACACTATCATCTAAGGCTCAGACTAAGCCTAAGCAATGACCCTTTGCCGTTTCATTGTCACTCAGCTCAGATCCGATGTTGCTTTTAAGAAAGCCCAATTACTGGACCACAAAGCTGCTGTCTCCACCATCTAAATTTATAATCAAATTAGACCAGGAAAATTGATGTGACCAACTGGTTAGTGATTGATCATTAAGAAAGCTTTAAAGAAAAATCTATTTGGTGGGCACAGTCAAGTTTTGGGACATGGTAAATATGCTTCTAATGGGAACGCACATAAAGAAAAGACCTCCATTTGTTTTGTAAATATTGAGTTTCTTCCAAGTCTCAGGCACTGGCTGAGCCTTGGTGTCACCAAAATGAATGAGACACAGTTGAAACTTTCAAAAAGTCCTCTATGTATGTCACAGAGGCAACAGAAATATCTCGTCACAGTTCAAGACTTTGAAAAATAAGGAGCTCACCATGGGACACAGGAGAGAATGACCCACCCCTCTCACCATGGACAGTGAGATAATTGACCTTGAAGTGGGTGCTATCCAGTGAAAAAGGATGCTGGGACAGCAATCAGCAACCAGAGCTCTGGCAAAGCTGCCTTATAATTCCCTGTATCTCATGATCCCTCCACTGGCCCTCACACTATGGACTCAGAATATTTTGACAGGGTGTTCCTGCCATGTGATCTGTTCCAGATAGTCCTAGGCAGCGAGACTACTTTCCTATCTTCCCCCAAACACCCACTCACACTCACACACACACACTCTCAAACATGCACTCACACACATTCACACACACACATATTCAAACACATGCTCACACGCTCACATTCTCACACACATTTTGAGTGTGCACTCAAATGTGCACACACACATGCTTTTATTTTTCCCTTCGACTTCATGTTCAATTTTAAGTTGAAGTGAACCCCAAAGATGATGGGGAATACTGAAACAAAAGGAGTCCAATATATAGGGCTATCAGACCCAAGATATCATTCTCAAAGCAAACCTGATTTTTGCCAAGACTCTGCACCAACTTCAGCCTGTTATACATGTAGATATCAGACAGACCCTCTGAAGATGTAAGTCATATTGTGTCTCTTTCCAGTTCTAATAGCTTTACATCTCACTCAGGACTTATTGGCCCATGGGGTCCTTCAGACCTGCCCCTGTCACCTCACTGGCCTGTCCTCTCATCCTGCTCCCCACCCCACTGGGATTTAGCCCCCTGGCCTCCTTCTTCAAACATTCTTTATTGCACCAGCCACTCCACTTGCTCTTCCCATGGCTGGGAACTATCCTACCTCAGATGGCTGCACGGCCTACCCACTTCAAACAAATGTCATCTTTCCAGTAAGGCCTTCTCTGCTCACTCCATTGAAAACTGTGCCACTGCCTCTTTCACGAACCTCATCTCCCAGTTCTCTTTGCTTTAGTTCATAGTGCTTATGCCACCTAATGTAGACTATACTTGCCTCACTTAGTGGGGTTTTTTGCGGGGAGTAGTTTTTTGTTTGTTTTATTTGTTTGCTTGTTTGTTCAGTCTCCACTCATTCAGGGAGAAGGTAAGGTTCCAGAGGGCAGGTACTGCTACCAGTTTGGGCCACAGAGTTTTTTCCTAGCACTTAGGAAAATACAGGGACAGAGGGTGGGCTCCACAAACAAAGAACTAGCAGGAGATGGATACATTTGTCACAAGGCCCTCTAGGAGACAGTGCAGTAAAGGACAGAAATCTTTACACTGAGAGGTTCCAGACAAGTGCCATGGGAGCTACTAAGGCAAAGGATGGGGAGTGGGAGGATGCTACATATGCAGGGCTCCTTCATCCACGGCAGCTCCATTTTATCTCTTTGAACTTTCACATAAGATTGCCTCTAAAGAAAGATTTCCAGTGCTTTAGATAAAAGTTTTAAAACCACTGAGGAAAGATCATAGAGATAAAAAGAATGAACTGGAATCCAGCACTACTATTTATAACAGTGAGATTTTAGCCAAGTCACATATGTTTTCTGAGCTTCGGTTTCTGTATGTGTAAAATGAGGATGATGCTTATCTCCAGAGATGGTATTAACAATAATTAACAAATGACGAAGCACAAGCAGCCACCAATCAGAACACGCTGGTGTCACCTTTATGGGAGACAGAGGATGGCTGTGCCTGGCATAGGCAGAGAGTCATTTAAGTGTGGGATCCCCAAGTCAATCTCAGGGCCTTCCCAGACAATCAGAGGCCTTTGTTGTCCCTCTGGAAGACACGAACTGTGTGGGACAGACACAGCTAATTCAGGATGACCAAGTAAAATTCAAACATTCTTTCAGCCACCTTTGGAATGCAGACCCAGAACGCCCCAGGAATGAAAAACCGAAACAAAAGATCTGATCCACTTTCTTCCTATAGCTCTTGCCAGGGATTAAACAGCTCACCTCAAAGCCACAGACAAGTCATAATACAGCCATATTTTATCTGGGTTTCTTATGTGCAGCATAATTAATGTTTAAAAAGCATTTCTGCAATAAAATGTCTCTGTGATAACCAGCATGAATCACAAAGAAGCTGTGGCCGTGTTTAATTTGATTGCAAAAATGATTTCTAGTTAGTGGAGCATCACTGCCAATGGCCCCTTACTGGACACAACTAAACAGAGCCAAGTGATTGCTTTTCCAATCAGAGGCAGAGGCTGGGACTAGCAAGTACCCTGTGAGTGTGTTTCCTGGTCATGAAAGCCCTTTGTTCCCTGTCTGGGTCTGTGAGTGTGCTTTCCCCAACATCTCCAGATTACTGAGCCATTTACCAGCATCTCCAAGGAGGATGTTTGCATGACTGTTATGAAAGAATTCTCAACTGAGACTGCCTGATGGCAGACCTCTGTCGAGTTATTCTCTCAATTTGGTGAGCTGATGAAATGCATCAATTATTTCAAAGCACTAAGTTTGGTAATTTCTTCATTAAATGAACATTTTAGTCCTCGCATAACAATGGAAGCAAAATGAGTTGGAATGAGTGGAAAATTGACCAGGGCAAGGTTTTGCAAAGGGAACCAATTCCTCCTTGGCACAACAGAGTTCTCTTTGTCCTTTCCTTCCCACTTCCTGCCTCTTTCACCTCTTAGCTGCTACTTCCCTTGGAGTCTCAAGTAAGTGAAAGGGGAGGAAGGAGATGTTTGTCTCACCTATGAATTGCTAGGTGCATGCCTGGATCTGATAAAAACAGGGATAGATTCTGGAACTAGGATACATGATCCACTATATCTAAAGAAAATATTCCCCTGTATTTAACTGCAGTGCCCCAGTTTTAAGTATATACTTTCAACCTAACTCGTAACTAATCTGAACACAACAATCTTTTACTAAAAATGAACTATCAGAAGTTGTATATCATTTACTCTTTTATAAAAGTATGTTGAATCAAGTTAATGGCTATCTGTATAATACTATGTTTTATACTTGCATTCCAACTTGCTTTATAAACAGTCAATGTTGCTTTTTGCTTAAGAATCTGGGCTCATGAGTCTGAATGCCTGGATTCAATTCTTGACTGCTATTTTTTCCATGTCCATAAAGTTGATTCTGTCTAGTAGTAGCCACTGTACTCAAACTTCTGCTGAGCGCTGTGTAGTAACCCTTCCAAACACGTGTAGTACTTGACAGTTTTCAAAATACTCTAAATGTATATTATCTCAAGGAAACTTCCCAGCCCCCTGTGGAGAAAGAGATAGTCTTCCATTTCTTAGTCTTCATAATGGCAATCTCTCTGCTCTGAATATTCCCCCTCCCGGTTAACATTCTGTCATCCTTCAGACTTCGGCTAATATAATATTTCTTCCAGAAGCAGCTTTCTTTAACCCAGATCTGGTATGTGGAGCCATGAAGTCCCATTGTACCCTCTATTTCCTCTGTGGTAGCACTCACAGCACTTTGCTGTCATCGATGGCTTGCACATCTGACCCCAGCAAACAGAAGCTCTGTGAAGGCAGGAATGTGCGTCTTGCTCATCACTATGTGTCCCAAGTTTATAGTAAAATGACTAAACCTAAAAGGTATATACTCTTTCATTAATGCATGCATTATTTAATTAATAGGTTAATTAGTTTGAAGACACAGAAATTAAGACCCAGCTACACAAAGATATTTATTGTTCCCCCAGTATCTCTCTGTTCTCCAACATTTCCCAGTCTCCTCATATTAGACAAGGCCATATGATTAGCTTTAGCCAATGGATTGTGGCAGAAGAAATGTGTGTACCTTCAGAGTCAAAGCTTAAAACAGTGGGTATAAGTGTTCCCTGCTCTCTCTTCCCTGGTACAGTGGTTAGAGTGGCCTTTCTTTTTTTTTTTTTTTTTTTGAAAAGAAGGAGGTCCAAGATGGAACCACCTATACCCCCTGAGTTCTAACTTCAAAGGGAACTGAAGTGAAGAGGCTTTGCATTACAAGAAGACATTTTGTGAGCGGCTATAAATCTATGGAGATTTCAGGGGATCGCTTGTTATTACAACATATCCTGGTCTACCTAACTAATTCAAGTGATTTGTTTATTACTACGGCATAACCTAGCCTAATCTGACTAATTCAAAAGATATTTTAGGATCACACAGAACACTGGTACTTGAACTTAAATTAAAAAATTTAAGATTGAGTGAATAAGGCTTTGACTTTAATTCCTTAGTAGCCTAATATCCTTTTTTATCCTCATACCCAGAATGACAAAAAAACAATATCTCATAAACCACTTACACCAAAAATCTCTAATACATTCACTTCAGAAGCATGCTGTAGGTACTCACTGGAGGGGAACATTTCCAAGGTATACAATGACATTCGTTGGTCAAAGGTGTGCAGGACAGTCTGCCCAGCCCCCAGCCCTCATTGAGCAAGATATATTAGCATGCATGACATGATGAAAAGAATATATATTCATACACACACACATACACACATGCCACAGAGAGTAGTTTAATGGATTTTTCATACTGAAATATCTAATAATTTACATATGGCTTTAGAATATATTTCAAAGACAAGTGGGGTGGTATAAATGGAATGTGTTTGCATAGGATTTATAGGAACTCACAAAAGGGTTAGATGCGGGGGAACAGAAAGATTTGCTGGTGGAGCTGAAATCTGAAAGGTAAGTGAGATATAGCAATGTTTGGGGTGGAGGAGCATATTTCAGGAAGAATTAGCAGCATATGCCCAGCCTGAGAAATAACAGAGAGCATTTGGCACATTTGAGGAAAAAAAAAACTCATGTGGCTGAAGCACAGAAAGTGAGAAGGAGAGTGAGCAGAGGTGAGGTGAGGATAGAAAGAGAGGTGGAAGTTGCCCTGAGAAGAAAGGGAAGCCATGAGAGTGTTAAGCAAAGAGTGCGGAAAGGTAAAACTGTGATCTTGGAAAGAGGGTATTGAAAGACACCAGGCTCTTCTCTTGGACCATTAGGCCTCAAAGAACTGCCTTTCTCAGAGCTAAGGATGTCTCGCCATCAACCCTATAACCTATTATCATCAGAATACAAATTCCCTAGATTTTACATCCCTTTATAATTATAGGGTTTTTTATTTTACATATATTATCATTTCATTTATATCATGTAGATATATTTTATATATTTCATATATATCATCACAAAAATCCTGTTAGGTAGGCAGGGCAAAGTAAAGGTAAGGAATTTTTACATATGCAGATGGGGAAACAGATTCAGAGAAATTATGTAAAGTGACTGCCATTACACAGTTAATGAACAGAACCAGAACACAAATCCAGGTGTCCTCATTTTCACTCAGGGCTCTTTCTATGGTATTTTCCAATAATGACAGCCTTTCCTCAGACACAAACGTGTTATTTTTTCCTATCCTTTCTACTGTCATTGAAAAGTAGTTTTCTGGAACCTGTTGAGCTGATGTATAAATATGGATAAGAAGAAGTAAAGTTCGTGTTGGACCAAGAATCTCCCAATTAGCAACAGAAAAAAGGCTAATTTGTGAACCACTAACAAGTTCCAGTCATTCATTCAACAAAATGTATTAAGCACTTACAATGGGGCAGGCATTAGGCTAGTCAACTGGATACTGAGAGGTAAGGTAGACATTCTCCCAGCCCTTGAAGCACTCATAGCTTGTCTACCACACGCAGTTTGAATGTTTCCTCACTTAAGAGATATGATTATTGAATTACTGACCCCAATTCTTTGCTACCTTGGAGTAATATCATTGATCTACTTCCTCACCACAGCCTCATGACTGGACACATATATTTCCCTCTACTTGACCTTTGCTATGTGACTTGCTTTGACCAATAGGATATAAACAGACATAATACCAGCAGAAGTTTGAAACATATGTCACAGCTGGGCTTGCCCTCTTGCGCTCCTGCCTTTCACAAGAGAAAAACCTACTCTTGGTAGACGCAGACCAAGGAGGTAAGAAACACATGTAATAAACTTAACCCAATCCAAAGCCCAGAGCTTAGCCTAACACATAGTAGCTGAGCATCAGCTAACCCACCAATACGGAGCAAAAAGTAAATGTCTATTGATGTGTATGCCACTGAGAGACTGTGATTATTTTTTATATAGCATTATTGTAATGATAGCTAACTGATACAGGAAATAGACATTTACAGTGTCATCTCTTTGAAACAGGTAGGAACTAACCATATGAGCCTGGATGTTGCTATACAAGATTAAAATCAGATGATATCAGCTCCTTGTTTAAAATATTTCAGTTTTCTCCTAAATCAGGAACAGGACAAATATGTTTACTCCTACCACTCCTATTCAATATTGTACTGGAAGTCCTAGACAGTACAATAAGGAAAAAACAATAAATAAATAAAAGGCATACAGATTGTAAAGAGAGGAAGAAAACTATAATTATTTACAGATATCATGATTGTTTGAGTAGAAAATCACAAAGACTCTACAAAAAATCTACTAGAATGAAAAGGTGAATTTAGCAAGAAAATGAGGTCAGTGTGAAAAAATTGTATTTTCTGTATACTAGCAATAAGCAATTGGAAATTGATTTCTTTAAATACACCATTTACAATAACATCCAAAAAACATAAACTACTTAGGGATAAATCTAACATAATACGTATTAGATTTGTATGTTGAACACTATAAAACATTAATGAGAGAATTAAAAATTTTTTAAAAAACAAATGAAAGCTATATTATGTCTAATATCATAAGATTTAATATTTTTAATTCTCCCCAAATTTATCTAAAGATTCAATCCTAATCAAAATCCCACCAAACTTTTGTTAAAAATTGGTAAATTGGTTCTTAAAGTTATATAAAAAAAGCAAAGAACCTAGAAAAGCCAAAACAATTTTGAAAAAGAATAAAGTTGAACAATTCGTACTACCTGATTTTTAGAATTACTATAAAATTACAGTAATTAAGACATTATGGCAGGGGTCAACAAACAGTCTCTGTAAAAGACCAGACAGAATACTACACACTTTGCAGTCTATACAGTCTTTGTCATAACTACTATAGAACAAAAGTAGCCATAAATGATATGCAAATAAATGACTGTGTTCTAATAAAATTTTATTTATAAAAACGGGTAGAACCGTAGATTTGGTCAATAGGCCATAGTTTGCCAACCCTTGCAGTATGATATTGATGGAAATATAGACATATAGAATAATAGAATAGAATTTCCAAAATAGGCCCAAACATATGTGGTCATTTGATTTTTTAAATAAAGTTACGGTGTAAAAATCTTGACCTATACCACATTTCAAGGCTAGATTATAGTTATAAATGTAAATAGATTACTGACCTAAATTTAAAAGCTAAAACTATAAAATTCCTAAGAGAAAATCTTCACAACCTTGGGTTAGGCAAAGATTTCTTAGATAAAACATAAAAACAATGAACCAAGCTAGGAAAAAAATGATAAATTGGACTTTATAAATAAACTTCTGCTCTTTGAAAGACACTATTAAGAAAATGAAAAATAAATCATAGACTAAGAGAAAATATTTGTAAAACATATCACCAATAAAGGACTTGTAGCTTGAATACATAAAGAACTCTCAAAACTCAATAAGAATAAAACAAACAATTCAATTTTTTAAATGGTCAAAATATGTGAACAGACACTTTACCAAAGAACAGCTATGAATAGATGATAAACACATGAAAAGATGCCCAACATTATTAATAACTGGAGAATTGCAAATTCAAACTATAATAAATGGCTAAAAAATTTTTTTAACTGACAACACCAAGGGCTGGTAAAGATATAGACCCACAGCACTCTCACTTATTGCTTGTGAGAATACATAGTGGTACAGCAAATTTGGAAGACGGTTTGGCAGTTTCTTAAAAATTAAGCATGCACTTTTTATATGAAGCAACAACAATTCTGTTAGGTATTTATGTAAATGAAATAAAACATGTCTACACAAATATCTGTATGAAAATGTTTATATCAAATTTCTTCACAATCTCTAAAACCTGCAAATAACTTGAACGTCCATCAACTTTTGAATGGATAAACCAACTATGGTACACACTTTCAACTTAATATTATTCATAAATAAAAAGGAATTAACTACTGATATATGCATTAATGTGTATTGATCACAAAAGCATCATGCTAAGCAAAAGAGACAGACACAAAAGGCTATATACTGTTTGATTCCATTTATATGGCACTCAGAAAAGGGCAAAGTCTATGGAGAAAAACAGATCAGAAGTTGCCAGGGGCTGGGTGAGGAAGCAAGGCTAGACTACAAAAAGGGCATGAGAGAATTTGGAGGTGATGGAAATATTCTATATCTTGACTGTGATGGGCTGATGGTTATGTAACTATATATTTTGTTAAAACCAGTAGGACCTAAAAATGTAAATCTAATCGTATGTATATTGTACCACAATTATACCAAAAATCTTGTTGGGTGCTTCCCCACTTCTCTCAAGATTCTGGTTAAAATGAAGACTTCCACCCCAGATCACCTGAATCAGAACCTCTGGAGGTAGTTTCAGGAATCTGGATTTTTAAACAGCTCCTTGGGTAATTCTGAGGTTCATTAAAGATTGAGAATCCCTAAGGAGGAATTTCTGTCTGATGAGCTATCTACCTTCTCAGGTCTGTGCCTTCCCCAATCCCCGTTTTCTGCACTCCAGCCATACTGGATTACTTCCACCCCTCCGGGTTGTATCCCAGCCTCCCCAAAGCCCAGAATAAATGTCACCTCCTGAGTGGGACAGATACACCTGAATTCACTCTCATTGCATGCTGCATGTCTCTTTCCCTATACTTCTCATTGGGGTAATTAAATATTGGACTGGTAAAAAGTGGTATACGCCTCATGGTAGTTTCACTCTGTCAGGGCAGGACCCTTGCCAGGCTTGTTCCTGCTCTTCCCTATGTTCGCTGCCTACCTATGTGCCTAACCTATAATATTAATACAATAGCAAATACTTAAGCTGTACTCACTTAGTGACAGGAATGACTCTCAGTTAATATATGGAAATACTAATTTACTTAATCCTCACAACCCTATGAGATGGATCCTTTTATTAGCTCCCATTTTATAAATGAGGAAACTGAGGCACAAGGAGGTTACATAACTTGTCAGAGGCCTCACAGCTACTAAATGGCAAGCCAGAATGCAAACCCCAGAGAACATGCCAGGAACCACTATGCTGTGAGTTTAATGTCTATCTGCTGAATGAGCAAATGTTGAGTAGATAGAAAAAATTAAGTTGACAAAACAACAACCCTGTTAGTAATGAACTGACACTAAAAGAGCTCTGCTGGTCCCCAATGCCAGTCATTATCAACCTCTTCGCAGATGCTCCAGGTTCTACACACCTCTTCATGGGGAGCAGAGAAGAGAAACCTGCACCAGGTTTTCTCAGACAGAAACTTGGAGATTTCATGTTTCAGAAAACTTTCTGCTATCGGATAGAGAAGAAAACAGCAAAGAGAAGGATCTGCTGGCAGCCGGCAGTCTCCCTAAAAACCCACAGCTTTCACTGCTCAACTACGTGTTTTGCTTGAAGAGGATAATCAAGTCCATTTACCATACATTTGAAAGAGCAGGGATGCTTTCTCTAGACAGATAAGCAAGGCAAAAACAAACTAATTTGTACTTCCTTTCTCGATACTTGGATTTCTCTAACTGAATCAGTCAGCAAGCTCTTAGGGAGGCTTTGGGTCATTGGAAGAGACATTGCAGATATGGTGACTGGTAACCAGTGGGACCACAGATAAACCAAAGAGGGGAAAATGAGGTCAGGGCAAAGGCAACTGGCACCATGCAAATAGGTGCGAGGTCTGCAGACATAGAGGCCTATCCAAACTCTCAGCATGTGGTCTTTTACAGAGTTGTGCCATTTCTCCTCTGCATGTCACCCCAGAGCCCAGAGGTGCCCACTGCCTTAAAAGGCTGATGCTGGTCCCCAACTCAAGAGGGTCCAGCCAGGACTACAGTATTGTAAAACAGTATGTCTCCATCTTTCCAGTACACAGTCATGATGAGGTGGGGTAGTGATGCGGATTCTGACTCATGATTCAGCAGGCCTGGCCTGGGACCTAAGACTCTACATTTCTAACAAGCTCCCAGCTGCTGCTGATTCTGTCAGCCAGCCTGGGACCACGGTTTGATACACAGGTTGTAGAGGTCCACTGACTATAAAAGTGGAGAGTCAACTCCATCAAGATATTTAAAGGGGTAAAAAAAAATCCACTTCTCTAGAAAACTGATGATGTAAAATCGAAACCAAAAACACAGCATACCTTTTTTCCTCTTGCTTTCCAGACACATGAATTTTTCTAACTGGGCAATCAGTCAACCAGCACTTACTGGATGTTTTCTGAACAATGGGGGACCCATGGTTTAAAATCAATCAGCCGCTATGATTATAATAACCCACTGTGATGTGTGTGGAAAAACTAAAGCTGAAGGGAATCAAGATACAGTCAAACAATTGGAAAACATATATACTGTGCAGCTCACGTCTCAGATTGAAATCTTTTCAGGGAATTTCCCATGCCATTGAACCTCCTTCATGGTCCTCAGAATAAAGGCAGATAAGAGGGCCAGTGGGTGAGGTAGAAAAACTTTTTTTAAAAATTTCTCTATGGCTAGTAAAAAAGTATTTGGAAACAATTTGGATAAAAGAGATAAAAAGCTCTTTTGAGATATAATTAAACCACAAATGACATAGGGAACACCAGGGAGAGGCATAGAACTTTTATACAGTCAAGCACTGCATAAAGACATTTTGGTCAATAACAAACAACATGTATATATGACAGTGGTGCCACAGATTATGATGAGCTGACCTTCCTGTAAGAAATGTAAGGATGTGTGTGATTCCAAAGAAATTTTTTTCTAACAGGAGCAATATCTGTGGGACTTGGCAATAGAGTCCCTCTCACTCATACCACCTCAATTTGAATGCAGATTACATCCCAATCAGTCAGCCACTGACCTTTTCCTGTACAGAGGAGCCTGTCCCCCGAGCACTACATATTCAGAGGACACTACAGTCCTCCTGGATCTAGCCTGATGGTCTTCAGAGTACATTGCAATAAATTCTTTGTGGAGGTTCTAAGATCCTGTACAAGGACATAGGTCCAAGGAGCTACCTTAACAATATTAAGTGACACTGCCACTTTAGTAAAAACTTTTTCAATTCAATGCCAAAAAAGATAGTCTTTTGTACCAGATAGGGTCAATGGAACCAAAAACAAATTTCCAAAATCAAAATTTTGAGTCCTCAGTTCTATAGCTCTCCATGTCAAACACCCTCTTTTTTTCATGAATACCACAAAATTCCTTAATCAGTTTCAATATACATTTGCCAAAACAATATTGCTATGAAAATCCCATATGTTCCTTTATCTCTCCATCCTGATTTCTTATTCCTAGTGATCCTCAGGCCACCTTTCACTTCGTCCTGACAGTCGCTATTACAGTGATCTACATTTTACCCAGCCAGTTTCTCCTGGATATTTCCAATTAATACAGCTTACATCCATGTTCATGGAAGTCCTAGACTTGTTGCACAGTGTTTATAAATTCTACAATAGTGTACAATACTATCCCAGGCTTTCATATTCACTCACCACTCGCTCACTGGCTCACCTAGAACAACTTCCAGTCCTGCAAACTTCATTCATGGTGAGTGCCTTATATAAGTGTGCCATTTTTTATCTTTTATACTGTATTTTTACTGTACCTTTTCTATGTTTAGATACACGAATACTTACCAATGTTACAGTTGCCTACAGCAGGCGTCCCTAACTATTGGGCCATGGACTGGTACCAGTCTGTGGTCTGTTAGGAACCAGGCTGCACAGTAGGAGGTGAGCAGCAAGTGAGTGAGCGAAGCTTCATCTGTATTTGCAGCCACTCCCCAGTGCCAGCATCACCACCAGGCATGATATTCTCATAGAAGCATGGTCCCTGGTGTCAAAAAGGTTGGAGACTGCTGGCCTACAGTATTCAGTACAATAATATGCTATACAGGTTTGCAGCCTAGGATCAATAGGCTATACTGTATAACCTGGGTAGGCTATACCGCCCAGGTTTATATAAGTGTACTTTATATGTTCACACAATGACGAAATTGCCCAGTGATGAGTTTCTCAGAAAGTATCCTCATCATTAAGTGATGCATGACTGTATTTCTTACAAGTGATTTCATATCTACCACCTTCAAGGACACTGAAAATCACTCTGTAGATAGACCCTGTTATTATCCCCATTCCTCAAATGAGGAAAATGATCTTTCAAGAAGTTAAATGATTGCTCATTGTCACTCCAACCAACATCCACAGGAGTCTTGCTCTATCATGCTGAAGATCTCCAAAAGAAGCTAAAACACAAATATAAATCAGTAAGTGCATGAGTACATCTGCAAAGCTCTATATGGTTTTCCAAGTACCTTCACACACACTGTCTTATTTAAGATACATAAAAATAAGTCAGAAGTTTGTTTCTCAAATTATACTTCATGTGAAGACAGAGGCATGGTAAGGGATCCAGCAGTGAGATCTAAAGGTACAAAGTAGAAAGACATATGGCATCATAACATCATAGGAGGGACATGGATATCAATAACAATCAATATTAACATTGTTGGAGCTAACTGTCACTATGTGTTTAAGAATGTTGAGCATTTTTAAGTGACTGAAATGTTAAAAATTGTTCCAATGGCTTGATGCACAGCACCTCACAATTCACAGAACAATTCTGGGGGTGGTGGTGGTATAATAACCAATCCCATTATCTGGAAGAACTGAGGCTCAGCTAACTAAGTAAATTGTCTAAGATCATATAATCAGAACAAGGTAGAAATAAGATTCAAACCAAGGTCTTGGGACCTCAAAGCAGATGTTCTTACTGACTGCTTTCAGTGTGGATGAAAGGGAGTTTGGGGAGGTATGACTCGGCCCACATCTTTTCTAAGACATTGTTATTTGGTTACTGACTCAGCACCCTATGGATGCTCTAAGCTGGGTCCTTGGTGATGAAGTTCATGTATGAGCTCAGTGTGTTGAGAGGCAACCGGAGAAAAGCAACTAAGCTCAGAGTCACAGAAAGTCAAGAGAGAAGGTCAGATGGGGACAGAAGGTTCTGAGAGGAAAGAGATCTTGTAGAAGCTGAGGCCTATCTGAGATCCTCATAACTTAAAGCACCAGATGAATTAGATGACCAAAAACTCCCCAGTCTCTGTGTTACACCTCCTAGTTGTTTAAGGTATCCAACCAGTTACTCAAACATTCATTCAACAATAATTTGTTTCCTCCTACACACTAGACACTGTGCTAAGCACTAGGTATAGAGCAGAAAATTAGACTAAGTTCTCAGTGTCATGAAATTTACAGGTAGCATGGGGATGACAGACAATGCAAATAAGGAAAGAAGGTAATGTCAGGTACTGATAAGGCCTGTGAAGAAAAATAAAGCAAAGTAAGAAGAAGAGTAAGATGGGGGTGAAGGTATTTATTTTCAAGGTTCTGTTGAAGTATAATATGAACACAGAGAAGAACACAAGTCAAATTGTATGGCTGACTGAATGTTAACATGCTAAAAACAAAAATGTTACTGGCAGACAGATCAAGAAACAGAAACCCCCAGAGACCACCTTCCAGAACACAATCTTGGATGGTGAGAGAAAGTTCTCCTGGAGAAAGTGACATTAGAACAGAGACCCAAATAAAGGAAGGGAAGAAGTGAGCCATGTGGGTTTTGAGGGAGAATATTCTAAGCAGAAGAAAAAGCAAGTGCAGAGAAGGAATTAAATAAAGGTATTTAAGGAATAGCAGGAAAGCAACTGTGTGTGAGTTAGAGAAGATGGATGTGTATATGGATGGATGGATGGATGGATGGATGGATGGATGGATGGATGGATGGATAGGAGGATGCATGGAAGGAAGGAAAAAAATGACAGACAAATAAATTGAGGGTTAGGAGATGACATCAAAAGAGAGGCAAGAACCAGATCAGATAGAGCTTTGAAATAAGGGGCTAGGATTCAATTCTAATAGCACTGGTAAACCATTGGATGGTTCTTTGTTGAGCAAAGTGTGATCTCATTTGCATTTTCAGATCACAAGTGGAAGCAGACTTAAGGGGCAGAGTTGAGCAGTGTTCCAGTGAGGGTAGCTTTTTACTTCTGGGTGAAGGAATCATATCTCTCTTCTCAACCCACTCCCAAACCTTTTTACTATGCATGTTAGATGGAAGGAGCCAGAGGTACTGTGATTTGAATCTTTTCAGAAAGACACTGTAGCCTTGGAGAACCTTGAAGGCTGCCCGTGGCCTAGTCTCAGTTATAGTTCCCCAGTAGTCAAGCTAGACAAGGCAGAGTGTAGCACACTGGCATTCTCTCAGGGGAAATTCTGCAAACTTCAAAGTTCTGTCTTCATTACATCCAGGCCTCTCTCCTCTGAGTTACTTCTCCACTTAGCACTCTTACCCATCCCCCAGACATTCAGTGTTCCTCTGTTTTCTAGCCCTTACCTTGATGCAAAAGTACAAGGATATGTGGCAACCAGCCTAGAGCCTGAAACTCTTCTCATCAGTGTGTGGACAATCTCAGTTTTTGTAGTTTAAGCCTCAGCTCCTTTTGTGTGCAATGAAAAGTCTATCTCCAGTAGGAATTTCAGGCCATCACAAAAAAGGAAATGGAGAGGTTTGCAGACAGAGGGAGGTAGGGCTGTTCTATTTGCCTCTTAGGTGATGCTGCATCCCTGAACATTGGGTGACCTGGTGAAGAAATAGTGCTCCTGATATTCTCTGCAAAGAGACCCCCTGCTGATGGCTGCTGCTCTTCCTCCCCTTTGCCAGCCTTGGTCTCAAGACATCTCTCACCCTTGACCAACACCAGGATCACTAGCTACCTCCCTGAGGCAGCCTTCACTGCTCCACCTGGCACCCAGGGCATGCAAAGGGCAGAGGAGAAATTTGAGGATTATAGAAGTAGAAAACCAAGGAGGAAGTCTGGCTGGATGGGCACCAAAAAGAATGTTCTGATCCTCACCCCATAGCTACTGGTGGGACATAAAATTAGAACCAGGATTTGATCATGGGAGGAGGCAAAATTAATGATAATTAACGGGAAGGAAGAAGCAACAAGGTGCAAGTAGGAAAACTTGGGTTGTCAGCATAATCAATGCTAATCATAATCTTTTATGGGAATTGTTTCCCATTTTATTCCTAATTACCATTCACTACAACAATGATAAAGGATATCACTAAATATAATCTCAAATTAACTTTGTAGTAAATTCCATTTGATTATAACAATAAATTCTAGACATATCCAAGGAGTGATTATGAAATGCTGAGTGGTTTCAAAATTAACTCGTAACAAGTATGCTCTTTAATGGTGGCCCAAAGCCTCAGACAGGCTCTGAGCACTCTCTACTATAAGTTGTGGTCACGTGTCCTGGATTTTCTTAGAAGGTCCCCACTTTAAAATTCCCCATCCCTATCATCCTCATGGGCATTCAAATATTACCAAACTGTGATTCCTACTTTTAGTTCAGGAGTATAATCATCACACTCAAATAATATGAGTTGATACTTAAACTTTAGGAGACCTGAGAACTCACAAGTCACAGTGGCCCAGTTTTCTTCAGAACCCTTGTCTTCCCCACCCAGGCCAAGACAAGTTCCTGTCACTGCATAAGAAGTAGGTACTTTTTATGCTCTCCCTGGTCGGTAATATGGCATTAACTCCTCCCTAGGGTTAGCATTTGGAGACCTGGACATTCCACCTCCACAATATCCTAGAAGGATAAGTCTCCATCCCAATAAGGCATGCTTCCATTCACTGATGGCCAAAGTACAGGATTAGTGGTCCAAATAAGGGAAAAGCTGTTTTAACAGAACCATTACCTGGAGTACACCACTAGATGTCCCTGAGGGAGCTGCCCGGCTGCTGTGGAAAGAGCTGAAAGAATCTCAGTTTTACAGTATCCATTCTAGGACATTTCGTAGTCAGCAGAGATTGCCTTATCCGAAATCATCCCATCCTGGAGTACAAACTGAATCTGTTCTGTGGGTTAACCTGCATCATTCAGTACCAAAAGTCCAAAGCCATGGATAGGGTTCCACTAGGGCAATAGCAACTCTCAGCAGCTGCCAACAGCTGGAGTCAGCCCCATTCCAGCTTCCCCAACCATAGCTTACTGGCCCACCATAGAAGGGAGAGGAAACATTGTTTATAATAGCAAGGGATAGAGATAATGCTATTATATCATGCTATGATGACTATCATTTATTAAGGGCCTATTTAGGGCTCATAATGGGCATGGGGAGGTGTGACACATTTGGCCCAGACCCTATTTCTTCAAGAACTATAAATTTAGACTTTTGAAGTCACCCCTGAATGAGGCCATTTATACAGCCCTTCTATTCTTGTATCTTTGTTAAAAGCATTCTATCTGTCCAAAGGAAAATTTAAAATGTAATAATTTTTATAACAATTTTAGCATTTCTTTACTTTTAAAACATACCTGGAAGCTCAAAAATGTGAATTAGTTTGGGCCTCTAGAAAACTAAGAGTTCTTATGCCTATTACATATTAAATTCACTGCTGGGCATTTTAGGTGTATTATTTCTAATTCTCACAACAAAACTGCAAAGTAGATATTATTGTTTCTATTATATAGCTGATATTAAGAGGTGGATATTATAACTCCTATTAAACAAAGGAGATTACGAGGTGAGTGATATAATTTTTATTATACAAATGAGGTTGAGAGGTAGATATTATTTCTTTAAAAAGATGAAGAATCAGAAACCCGAAGTCTTAGAAACCTACCTAAGAGTATACAGCTTGGACTGGTAATACTATCAACTCTGGAAGCTGGCCCTGAAGTAGGTGTACAAGAAGCTGTTTTTGCAGGTAGGGGTCATGTGGCCCTGTAGAAGCAGGATGCCCTTTTTTGAGATGGATTAAGCTTCTTGCAAACCTCCATGGAGGCTCTGTCCCAGACAGACTTTGACTTTTCACATGTGTCTCCCATGAATCAGCAGTGCACGGGGAGTTCTCTCCCAGCTCCATCACCACCAGTACTCATCACAGAGGTGTTCCACTAATGGATAGGACAGGTCCTGAGCTTTCAAAGCAATTTTGAAAAATGAATCTGAAACAATGCATGTCAAGGTTGCAGATGGTGATGCTTTAATGACAAGCATCCTTAATAATGTAACGGTACAGCTGTTAGGCTAAGCCCAGCAAGTTCAGAAACCTCCCCCTTATTGCTGTAAATACTCACAAGGCATTTCCTGCCGAGTGTGGTCAAGACCCCAGCTTCGGAGTTCTGTGTACCAGTACCTCATCAGGTTAAGGAGAGCCAGCCCCCACTTCAAACTACATCAGGACAGCAACTGTTTTTTCATACTGTGTGTCACAGCAAGTAACACATTTCTAAGTAGGGCACAGCTCCAGATCTCCAAGTCACAATGACAAAGCAGAACCTGCACGCTTTCTAGGGGTGACTAGATTAGGGGTGACTCTAATGCTTACCAGTGGTACCTGAGATGTCTAGCTCCATCTACATCAAGGATCTGGGGATAGGGGAAACAGGAGGGTAGAGATCTAGATTTGCCTTTTGCATGTCATCCAATTTCAAGCTAGCCCCATGTTACAGAGGAACCAGCAGTACTTTTGTTTTTGTTGTCATTGTTTTCTGTTTGGGGTTTTTGGGGGTTTTTTTTTGTTTGTTTTTAGCCCTATACCCTGTTTTTCCAACTGGCAGCAACCTCTCCCTCAGCACTCCAGGCAGGGGTTCTCAAATGTATTCTGAGGAACCCTGGTTTTCTCTAGAGATACCTCAGAGTTACCTTGGAGGGGAGAAAAAGAAATGATTAAGCAGCCTGTGTTCCAGGGTGGGCATACCAGATTCAATCTGAGCAAACTCGCTTTGATCTGTATCTTACACTGGGTTTTTGCATAAGGTATTCTTTGCCAAAAGGGTTACATTGCAATTTCTTTTTTAATACGGAAAGAAGGAAAAGGAAAAATGAAGAAAACCCATTTAAGTTCATCCAGATATGTCCCATTTTAAGAGAATCCTTCCATAGAAAAATGGACATGCCCTTCTTGGGAGAGAAATGTAAAGTCTTTTTACTTGAGTGTCAGGACTTTAATTTGAAACAATCTCCTCCAAAGAATGAAGGACATCTGTTCTCTCCAATTTGACCATCCTCAGTAGGACAGAATTTGGTATCAGGGGTCTCAAACTCAAATGCCTGCAGAGAATAGGCAGGAAGTTTACAGAGAGAAAGTTCTGTAATTTGCATCATAGTTCCTCTTGGGGGTTGCCTTGAGGAGATGAAGGCCAATTTTGCCAGAACTTCAAATTTTGCAAGAGAAATTGAAATTCCAAATTCATGTATGAGTTTTCCAAGGATTAAATAGTGGCAACTCTTTCTCCCAAAATTAAAACACTCTGTGTGCCAACCCATACATATCTATGGCCCATGCTGCCGAGTTGGAGAACTGGAGCAGACAGATTGGCTATCTTTAATGGGACTGGGGTGACCCCTTTCTGCCATGGACATATAGGAACAGCAGAATTATACTCAAAGATGCTAGCACGCACTTCACTCAGCCCACTTGCTCCTACCCATGGCCCTCCATTCCACCCCATCCTACGTCTGGTCAATTCCTTCTCTTTGAGCTCTCAATTAAACGTCTCTTCTTTGGGGGTAATCCTGCCTTGGCCTCTCCTTCCTCCAGATTTGCTCAGAATCCCCCTTATAGCTGGTTTCTCATAGCTACTTTCTGTATTGTACTTTCACAGTAATTAACACAATTTGTTTTTATATCTTCTGTTGATCTTTTGAATAACATCTGTCTCTCCCTCTGAACTGTAAGCTCTAGAAGAGTAAAGGCTATAATTTTCTTTCTCCACTATGAATTCCCCACACTTCGCACTGTACCTAGCTTACAGAAGACACACAGATCTGTATGAACTTGTAAAAATTAACCCAGAACACCATGAACCACTGGTCATCATCCCATGTATTTGTTCGAAACATATAAGTTCCTCTGCCCACCTTCACCTTGGATTCTTTGTGGACTCTGCCCATGTCTTTGCCTGGTTGAATTTTATATTACTTATTGGTTGGTTTAGTACCTGACACCAGATATCTCTAACTTTCTATCCCTAAGCCCTGGGCTCAGTAGTCACTCTCTTTGTCTTCTCTGCATACACAGGAACCCCATGAGGAAGAGAGAAATTATCAGCTCCACTTTACAGGAATGTAAAGGAAGGAATGTAAAGGAGACAGGAGCTCCCAGAAGTTCAGGCAGATTCGGTGATTAAACTTGGGGCTCAATGAGTCCAATGCCAGTTCCTTTTCCTCTGGGCTCAATGTTAGGGAAGATGAGTAAAAAAAAAAAACACCCTGATATCAAAGAAGCTTACACCCAATTTCAGTGATCTACAAGTTTTATGGTGTGTGAGATGCTATGCTCATGTATTTAATATTGATAGTTAATGCATCCTAGCACATCTTTATCAACCCTTAAGCATGCTCTGACTTCTGCAGATGCATACAGTTAACATATAATTGGGCCTGAGCAACAATGATCTAGTACAGTAAATCCTTACTTAATGTTGTCAGAGGCATTCTAATCTCCTTACTTGCAATAGTGTATTGAATTGTGTCCCCTAAATAGTCATGCCTACACAGACCTCAGAATGTGAACTTATTTAGAAATAGGGTCTTTGCAAATGTGATTGAGTTAAGAATCTTGAGATGAAATCATGATATGAGAAGGAGAAGACACAGAGCTACAAAGCAAAGAAGACCTGTGAAGATGAAGACAGAAATTAGAGTGATGCAGCCACAAGCTAAGGAACACCAAGATCTGCTAGGAGCTACCAGAAGCTAAGAATAGGCTGACCTCAGGACAAAGCTCAGCCCCACTAACATCTTGGTTCCAGACTTACGGCCTTCAGAACTGTGAGTGAATAAATTTTTGTCATTTTAAACTACCAAGTTTGTGGTGATTTGTTACAGGATCCCTAGGAAATGAATACATGTGCTTTGTGTCATTTAATTCTCACAGTAACTCTGTGAGGTATGATTCTACAAGTCAGGCATCTGCAGCTCAGGGTGGTTACATAACTTGAGTAAGCGCATAACCAATGAACTGTTGAGTCAACTTTGAACCTGAGTGGTCACTCTTTGACCCCCTATGGCTACTGATGGCCACTGACAAGCCTTCCCAGGTCACCCCTTGACTAGAGCAGAGCCTCTCAATATGCTCTAGGCAACAGTCTCTGTGAGTGATTAACACTGTTTACAGCAGAACAATCTTCTCTTTGGGCTTCCCTCTCTCCTGAGAGCTCCAGCTCATACCACAGAGATGTATGTACCACATTAAGCTGTTGAGCTGGCTTGATACTACTCCTTCAGACTCCAAACAGAATATTTCAGCAACTCATTTGCAATCTACCTACCCTCAACTGGAACTTTAAGCACATATATTGCTTATAGTCAAGCCTCTTCCTTCTCCTGTTACCTCTCCTTCTCCCATCACCAAAAACTCTTTAGGGGGAGAAGCAGGGAAAGAACAGCAGAGTCTCAGATAAATGGAAAATTCTAGCATGTGCCCCTTTCTGTTCCAGCTCGGAGCATCAGCCGCCACAAACAGGCCTTCCTCTAGCTTCCAACCCAGAGGTCAGGAGGGGCAAAGTGAACATGGTAATTTGTCTAAGTGTCTTATTAAATCTCTGTCAAGTGGCTGAACATCTGTTCTCTTTTCTGCTTGTGTTTTGAGGAACAGATCTAGCCCAGAATCACAGGGCTTCTAGAGGGACCCTGTTCATGTATAATCATACCAAAGCTTTCTCTCAGGCTTTTGCCAAAGCAATTAACAAAGCTGCTTTTAACCAATTAGGCCCATCTTTTCAGATCCCTCAGGCAGAGGCTTCTGTCTCCCTCCCACCACTTGGCCTCCTCTGAGGCCATTTCAAAAGGCACAATTTGAACCAATTACGCCAGTCTTGTTATTATAATAATTAATCATTATCACTCTAATGACAACTAATAAGCTACTTCAAATCTCTTTCTGGAACATAACAGGGGGCCTACATAAATAAAAAACAAATATTTTGTAGAGTGTTTCCAAGTTTTGCATAGTCCTTTTACATCCATGATCTTGTTGGGTCTTCAATGCCAAGAGGTGGGTTATGAATGAGAAAATAAAAAGCAGCCTTACTCTGGCTCTCAGTAACTCAGTCAGCCCACAGCCAATTACTAAATCACAAACGGCCTTGGTTAAAACGAAGAGGGGGTCGACAGTGTGATGTGGTGGACAGAGAAAAGAGAAAGCTCCATAGGTCTATATCTGCATCATGATTTCCTATTTCCTAAGCCTAGTTTTCTCATCTATAAAGTGGCCATTTTGGTGCTTGTCTCACCAAACAGTTGTAAATATGGCACTTAGAAAGTGCCTAGAAAAATGCTTATCGATAATAGCTGCAATAACGATAAGAATAATTATTTAGCTTATACAATGTATCAACCTGTGCTCTACCCCCTACATGTTTCATGCCATTTAATCCTCACACCAACCCTACAGTTAGGTGTTATTCTTCAACTGATTTATAGTTAAGATAAATAAGACAGGGAGAGTCAAGTGTCTTGCCTATAACTTACAAGTAACTAATAAGTACGAGGTGAGCCCAGGCAACCTGTTTCCCAAATGACATACTAAACATTCCATAAATGGTGTCTTTAAAAGAATAGCAAAAAATAAATGTTATCTGGAGAAAGCAGGGATGGTAGAGACAAGGGCTTGGACAGAATTAGCTAACCTAGCACCATGCTGGGGAGGGAGAGAAGAAGGAGGATTTGAGTACATGGTATGTTTTGGTTACTATGCATTGTGACTTCCTGTGCATTACTTCCTTTAACTCTCACAACAATCCTTCATAGTGCTAATAACATCTTCATTTTAGACATGAGAACTCTGGGACAGAGAGTAATGCTGACCCAGTAAGGTAGAGCTAGGACTCAAGTCCCCTTCTGCTTCTGCCATTGCCCGTGATCTTACATTGATGTTTCCCAGGCTATACTATGCTGTCCAACCTCCTTCTCAACACTGTGCCTGGGGTCTTCCAGTCCGATGCCTGGCCTCCAAACTTCAGGTTACATGAAAACCAGAGTGTTGACTTCAACTGATTTCCTTGGAGCAATCGTCTATCTTGAAGAGCAGCTAACTAGCAGGACCGGCCTCAGGTTAGTACCTCCCTGGGGTACAGCATAGGGCACTGAGCACACATACATGCCAGCAGCAACAATAAACTCATTTGCTCCATCCCCCTCCCACTCCATATCCAGTCCCTTCTACAGTGTCATTTTTGTCTCTATTCCTTTTGCCCATTCTCTTCTATATCTAGAATGTTTCCTGCCATCTAGCCAATCGACTTTCTCATTTCACTTAAAGGAACAAGTGCAACAAATGAGTTAAGAACTAGAGGCTCTGGAGATGACAAAGCAAAAGTCAAAAGCCTTTTTGACCACTTCCCTCTCAGGTTCTGTTTCCTCTCTAAAAAAAAAATGGAGATATTAATAATACCTCACGGAATTATTGAGGAAGTTAAATGAGATAATATATGAAATAGGATAGCACAATATCTGGCAGAGAATGAGCCCTCAATGATAAAAGTTAGCCTTAGATATATGTTACTCTTGACAAGTCTAACCCCTTAAATTTTTCTTATATTACCCAGGAGTTCAGCAAAGGAATTTTCTGTTCCTACCTCACCAGAGCATATGACTTACATGACTCTCTTCCTTCCATGAGGTTTTCCTGTCCATAATTAGCCTCTTCAGTCCAAGTGTGTACATGTAACTATAATCCTTCATTTGCTGGTTAGTTGTGGACTGCACACTCCCAGGGGAATGAAACTCCCATTCCATTATATAAGATATTCCATTATATATATGGGGTAATAGCATTATCTGATTGGAGCCAAACTGAGGACCAGATGTTCAGACCCTGCAGCTC
This sequence comes from Pteropus medius, assembly GCF_902729225.1. NCBI lineage: Eukaryota > Metazoa > Chordata > Mammalia > Chiroptera > Pteropodidae > Pteropus > Pteropus medius. The sequence continues at coordinate 7,334,962 of NW_024349801.1, forward strand.
TTGGGCAAACAAGAAATGATGTGCATAGGGTGGATTATTTCCAAAGGAGGGCCACAGAACAATTCTCACAGACCCAGAGCTTCTGGTCTGGGTCAACCCAACTGGATTCATCTCACCTGGTTCATTGGCTTAACATATGCCAATAACTATGTTAGTGGTGGATATTTTCAAACACATTTTCTATGATGAAAAGGGGCATAGAACTGAGTTGTTCTAAGAGATATAAACAATCTAACTCTCCAGCTCAAGAAACTCCTATGGCTCTCAGCTGCCTGTGGCAGTGATTCTCAAACATTTTGACCTCCAGATGCCTTTGCAATCTTAAAAGTTATTAAGGACCCCCAAAAGCTTTTGTTTATAAGTCTTATGATTATCAATATTTGGCATTTAAGAAATTAAAATTGAGAAATTTTAAAAATATTTATTAATTCTTTTAAAAAGTTTAATTGAACTTCGAGTAGATCTTTACCCATGCATTATTTTGTCACATCATGCACTGGTCATTTGGAAAGTATTGGATCAATGAGTTATGCAGCTCTTCCTAATGCTAAGATATTCCATTATATAATATCAAATATTAAACAGTCAATTTTTTATTGTACATGGCAGAGAAGAGTTTAATAATTTCTATTACAGTTTGGTAACATTGCTCTGATTCGTGCTAAGGTGCCTACAGTTTTAGTCACTACTGCTTTTACTCCACCAGTACAAATATCAATGAAAGACAAATGATAAATTGATACTAATAGGAAAAAAGTTATGACTTAATGACCCCCTCTGAAAGGGTCTCAAAGAACCCTCCAGAGTTCTGTGGACCACAGTTTGAGAATTGCTGTAATCGAGTGAGTAGTTAAGAGATTCAGTCAGTCATAGATACAGAGAACAAACTGGTGGTTGCTAGATGGGAGAGGGATTAGGAGGCTGGGCGAAAAACGTGAAGAGATTAAGAAGCACAAATTGGTAGGTGCAAAATAGTCATGAGATGTGAAGTACAGTGTAGGGAATATAGTCAATAATATTGTAATGACTATGTATAGTGCCAGGTGTGGGTAGTACAGTAATCAGGGGGATCACTTCATAAATTATATAAATGTCTAACCACTATGCTATACACATGAAGCTAATATAAAATAATATTAAATGTCAACTCTAATTGAAAAGTTTAAAAAGAGAGATTCAGTCGGCTTTGGAGTCAGGTACAGGTGGCCCAAGGCAAAGTCCTGCCACATGTTAAGTGCATGACCTTGGACAAGTGGCATCCTCTCTCTGAGCCTCACTGCTACATCTATAAAATAGGATAGTTCCTACTTCACAGTACTGTAGTGAAGGCCACATGAAATATTTTATATAAAGTACTTAACATAGTGCCTGGCACAGAGTACAGAACACAATAGTATGAAAATTTTAAGTAAGTAAATCATTACAATATGATGCAAGTGCTAATAGAGGAGAGTACACAATATAGGATATAAAGGGGAAAAGGTATCTTATTCTATTTTGTATAATACATATTCGGGTATATGCCTATGTTCCTTATTCTATTTTAGAATCCTGAAGGAGAAAAGGGCTAAGCACTATGCTTAATTTACATGCATTTTCAGGTAGACATATGCTTTATTTATCCCACAGAGCCTCTTGGTGCCCATATGTAGTTAATGCTTATTATCAAATAAAAAATAAGTAGCAAAAAGGCAGTAGTTTAGCTCAAACATGCATTTTCATTTGGATATGAATCTTTTTTCAGGTATTTCCTCTCTTGTTACATTAACTATTCATCTATTACACCTAACTGACACTAATATTGCTTTCACATGCTGAGAGGAGACTTCAAATTTAAATACTCAAACTTCTTAGAAGTCTCCTTTGCTATAAAAAATAATGCACCTATTCTTTTAGAAGTCAGATCAAAGTAAAGAGCAAACCTTTCCTCTAAAACCCAGCAGCAACTTCTTCCAGAAAAGACAGTCGTGTATACCTTTGCAAAGCTGAAAAGCAAGCTAACAGTGTGCCTGGTTCAACACAAGACAAGGGAGAGTTATGAGCCTGCCTGGATGTTGAAATATGAGAGTGCTGCTTTTCAATGCCTCTATAGAGTACTTGTTAGCCCCTTCCTGCTAATCCAGACTGCTGGTCCTCTTTGCACACCCAATCTGCTGCTTACCCTCCTGAGGCTCTATGGCTCCCTGTGGTCACATCTATGGCTCTGGGCTTCCTTTTTGCCGAGTCAACTGCAAGCTTCTTTACTTGCCTCTTCAATCATCCAGCATCCCATATAACAAAGGAAAACCTGTACTTCACAGATGAGTTGTGACAGAGTTGGCACACAGAGCAAAAGAAGAGAACTGGAATTACTTTTGGAAAATGCTTCAGCTTCAACTTGACCCAGGCAAAGATGCCTCACATGGGACCATCACTGGGGGAGGAATGCAACTCCATTGCTCTCATAAACAAAGTTGTAAAAGTGAAATGTTTGAGCAGGGACAAATGAGTGACTTTCCTTGTTTCACCACCCTTGGACAGCCTTTTCCAAGAGGCAGAAGGCTCAGGGCTTCTCCAACATCATGGTGCTCAAATGCAGGGTGCTCAAATGGAAAGCTTGCTAAAATACAGATCACCTGGCCCCATCCCTCGAGTGATGCTGAGGGAGAACATTCAGGATGCCCTTGAGAAATATTCTCTATCAATCTGGATTTCCAAGCTAGACTAGCTGGAGAATTTATAGCCACCCTGACTTCTTTCTACTTTTACTATTTATTTAGTTATTTTTTCATTTAAAAAACTTTCATCACGTACCTAATAAATGCCAAACACAATTAGTCATATATAAATAATCATAATATATATACTAATTTTACATGTACATATATATATTATCTATAACAAACTTTGCTTTCGTGGGGCTTAAATTCTAATGAAACAAGTCAAATCATCAACAAATAACCTACATGATATATGCTAATGTTCATAGCAACATTATGTATAATAACCAAAAAATGAAAATGATCCAAATATTCATCAACAAGAGATGTATATATAAAATGTGGTATATCCATACCATAGTATGCTATTCAATAATAAAAAGGAATGAAATACTGATAACATGGTATACCATGGATGAACCTTAAAAATATTATGCTAAGTGAAAGAAGACAGACACAAAAAGCCACATACTATATGATTCCATTTATATGAAATGTCCAGAAAGGGAAAACCTATAGATACAGAAAGTTGATCAGTGGTTGCCAGGGGCTGGGAAGTTGAGGGAACTACAACAGGCATGAGGGATCTCTGTGGGTGATAGAAACATTCCAAAACTAGATTGTGGTGATGGCTGCACAACCACACCCTTCAGTCTTGTCTGACAAACGTCACTGCAGACAGGTTATGTCTCCCATCTCTCTGCATTTGGGCCTCAAAAGTAGTTTGAGGCATGACATGGGTTTCAATAGAACTTTGTAAAGAGGCTAGAGTTAAGTATGGCATGAAAAGGAGACCAGTGGTCTCAGGAGTGGCACATGCTGACCCATCCATCAACCAAAACTTCAAAGAGGAAAGAATACAACATCTGTCAGAAACGTGATAGAATAGCCATATGGCCATGAAATCAAGCACCTAAATAATCCAATGTGTTTTCATTACTTTGAGACAGCATAATATAAGAAGAATTAAGAGTCATAAGGAGGCTAACATTTAACAAGCTCATCCTATGTGCTAGGTATGTTTTTAAACTTTTTATATGCATGAACTCATTTAGTCATCACAACCACTCTATGAAATTGTATCATTGAAAAAGGCCTGATAGGACACAGGTAGCACATTCGAATGAGGCAATTGAGGAGAACTTAATAAAAGACCATTTACAAAGGTGTAGGCAGTGTCCCCAGCAAGTACTGGTAGTTGGTGTGGTACTTCAAGGTGAGCAACAGCAGAGAACCACCACTCCCCTGAGTCCGAAAGAACTTGCAAGGGGAGGGATGGGTACTAGCACCTGAAAGGAGTAACTGTAGTTAAGAAGGAATGAAGCCAACTCAGTGACTCAGAAGGGAGCTGGGGTAGGAAATAAATTTCCCCCAACCTCGCTCTCTTCCTTTTCTCCAATTTCATGCTAACAACTCCCATTGAATAGACCCATTTGGACGCCACAGGACCAGGAAGTCCATTGATATAGCCCAAATAAGTCAACCTCCTGGGCACAGAGAAGGATGGAGAGAGTGAAGAATGAATCTAGAGGTACAAATGTAAATTATCCAGTATAGTACCATTATTATGTGCTCCTGACAGATGAGGAAATTGAGATATGACATAGTTAAAGAACATATCTAAGAGTATACACATAGAAGGCCGAAGTTGGGCTAGGAATCCAAGTGTTCTGGTAGCTCTTAATTGCCACTTTTTAGTGTTTTGTGTTCAATAAATACCTGGGAAGGATGACCAGGACTCCTCAGGTTCCAGGATTAGGGGAAACAATTGTGCCCTAGCACACAATGGTAATCCATAACCAAGATGAAATCATGTTGACCCTGTACTTCCCACATGTACCCACACCCAGATATTTTCATCATGTTGCTCCCAGGGCCCCAATCCTACATGACAAAAGCAGCCCAGATATAGGTATCGACTCTTCAACCAGGTTACTGAACACAATTCAAACACCTATCTCCAGGACCAAGATTTTGCAGTGGAAAATATTTTAGACTCTTCCAAGTAGGTGCTGGTTTTCTGCCATCCATAAGCCTACTGGATGAAGAAGTAAAGTTCATGCAATTACTGCTTGTCCTTCGGTCTCAAAGAGAGCAACACCTGGGGAGCTGCTTTAATTTGAACAGTAAAAACTTCTCCAATCATTAAAGAAAAAATGATAATAAAAATGCCTCTCCCCACTTTGATTTGCAGCAATTTGCAGAATTGGCATATGATAAAATGGGCTATGGTATCCCTGAGTCTCCAAATGGACCTGGTTATAAGGGGTCTCCTTCATTTGACCTCTCATAACCCACTGACTGGGCCTGCGGGGTCCCAGAGCTATCCTAAGACCCTGATCCCAGAGACAGATGCCACCTAGGAGTCACTCAGCTGGTGAGTTCCACCCCTCAAGGCCCCAGTGGCCCCATAGGAGAAGCAGATGAGGTTGTTCTCTGGGCAATGGCTGAGCTGAGAGCTGAGTGGTGGGGTTGAAGTGGAAAGACAAGCCTGTCTGCTATCCAAGCCTTTGGTATCAAACAGCTCCAACAGAGTGCTGCAGCTGCAGTGAGCATATCATACAAAACCAGGCAACCTTTCAGAAGGTAAACACCAAGCCTGCCATTAGCCGAGCTCCTGGGGGTTCTGAGAACACCTATTTCATCCTTGACTTCCAGCTTTATTGTTCTGTGATAGGAGGAAGATACCACTCTCCCCATGTCTACCTCCTCTGCCTTCTCTGTCATGCACTGTGATGGTCTCTGTCCCCAGCAGGTTGCAGAACCAAACCAGCTTTATGATCACTCTTTCCCTGTTTCCCCAGTCTGTGGATCCTCCTGTCCCAAATAAATCAATATTACTATTTCTCCTTTTCCTCCTTACTCTCAGCAGGCCACCACTCAGGCCATTTCTTTCAGATAATGAGCTGGGCCTCTGTAGGGCCCAGACTGTGATGGAAACAAGACTGAACAGTCTAAAACAGAAGGTTTCTGAACCATTGTGAAAAGTTCCCTCTGGCTGCGCCCGTCATAGCCATTTCTCTGTGAAGACAAGGACTGTGGGACAAGACAGGGAGGTGAGGGTGGAAAGAACAGGTGCAAAGACTTCATCCTAAGTCATCTAAATGGAATCTCAGGTCAGCCCACAGAACACACTCTGTCTTTATGTCAGCAGGGCTTCCAATATCATTTCCACTTCAGACATCAAAAAAAGGACTCTAGAAGCCAGTTAGCTAAACAGTTTTTAAAGCTGAGACTTAAAAAAAAAAAAAAAAAAAAATTTCTACATGGACTCCCAATATATAAAAGAGATAAGTATAGTGTTGTACCAGCTGATGTTGAGAGAAGGGAGCAGGACTTCTCCACTTTCTCTCCGCATCAACCCCACAGGCTACCCGAGTGTCTCTGTAAAAGCCCAGAGTTCTGCCAGATATAGTTTGAAAACCATGAGTCAGCCCTTTCACAAGGATGAAATCGTCTATACAGAATTTCTAGTCTATTCTTAACTCTGGTGCTTTGTGGCCATCCCCCTACACACATCTGAGTCTGACCCTGGCAGGTATCCACTGCTCTCCTTGTAGTGGCTGGTGCCAACCCATCATGGAGGCCCACTCTCCCTCCAGGTGTCCACTGCTTTACCACTCCACCATAAGAAATGGCCCGATTGTGGTGGGGCCCCCAGCCCTGTGCTCTTTGCTACCTGCTTAGCCTTTGATGCCCAAGAAGGCCTCCCTTAACCTCATCCTCAGAATGAGTAACTTCCTTAAGCCCTTAGACCTAACTGCTTTTTGACATTGTGACATGATGGTTAAGAGACTGCCTGAATTCAAGCCCTCTGGTTACATGACCTTTGGTTAACTGCTCCATGAATCAGTCCTCATCTGCAAAATAAGGATAGCAATCCATCCAACTTCATAGGGTTATTGGGAGGATTAACTAGGTCAATATATCACAGTTATTTTATGGTAAACCCCCAGTAATTACTATTCTATCGCATTCAGCCCATTCTGACTCCAGCCTTGGCTAGCAATATACCAGGCAGTTCTCTAGCTCCTTGTTTCTGTGTGCACACTTTAAACCACACTGCCACCTCCCGGTGGCCTCCACACACTGCAGGGGCACTCAGCCAAGACAAAACTTGAATTCATAAATTCATTTTATAAAAAATCCATTCAATAAATATTTATTGAGCACCCATGTAATGCCAGGAAATATGCTATGAACTACAGATGCAATAGAGAACAAAGGAGAGAAAATATTTACTCCTGTGAAGCTTATATTACAGTGACATTTTTTTCATAATTTCACCCTAAGGAATCCAGAGGCAAAGGCTAACCCTGAGGGCTGACAAAAGACACAAGAAAATGCTCAGTTCCCCCATCTTATGTTGCACTAGTGCTCAGTGGAAGTCCTAAAACTAAGAACAGAATAATAGAAGCATCACCATTATTGTGGCCAGTGTTTCCTTTTCTTCTTGAGCACAGAGGCTTCCTTGCAGTTATGGGTGGCCATAGGACTGAGTCTGACCCACAGAACATTGGCAGAAGTGATGTGAGTTGTTTTCAAGCCTGACCCATAAAAACTTCCTGCATTAAACAATCTCCATGGTTTCATCCTTTTCTGGCAGTCTTGACTGGAGAGAACCCCACAACAAACTAGAGCACCCATTGAGGATAGCAGAATCACAAGAAAGAAAGAGCCTAAAACCCTAAATCACCACTTGGGAGAAGGTTGCTCAACCAGAAAACCTGCATTGGAGTTTGACAGGAGTGAGAAATAAACTTTGAAATTTGGGGATTATGTCTTACCATATTGATACAATATTAATGTATAAAAGTGGTAAGGGATTGTGGGGAGCAATAGAGAAGCTAAATAAGAAAATTAGATGGATGATGAATAAGATGAGAATTCATTCATGTTCTGTTGCTCTTGTAAGTTTCTGTTCTTTAACTTTAAAAGATAAATGTGATTTATTTTTCTGCTGAGTTCAGTAATAAAACATGAGCCATGAAGGGGGATTAAATACCCATTGTTTTAGAAAAAGAAAAGCATGATTTTAGTTTGACATGATATCTGTGACAGAGGAGAGGAAGGAAAAAAAAGAAAGAAAAATACAAAGGAAATTCTCAAGCTGTACAAAGAAATTTAAGGGCAGAGTCTTGGGCACAGAGAGAGAGAGAGCTCAAAAAACTTGGAGCTCTACTCTGTGGGGTTCCTCAGAACATCACATCAGAATCATTGTGAATGCTAGTTGAAATTCCATTATATTTATTCATAGTAGTCAAAAACTAGAGATGACTCAAATGGTCATTAATAGGTGAATTGATCAACTAAATGTGGGCTATCCATACAATGGAACATTACTCAGCAATGAAAAAAGATAAGATACTGATAAATGCAACATATATGAATTTCAAAAACATCATAGTAAGCCTAAGAAGCCAAGGCACAAAAGTACAAACTTCTTTTCCAGAAAAGACAACTTTAATCTGCAGTGAGAAAAAGAACATTGACAGTTGCCTAGGGGAAGGAGAGAGAGAGTGGAGGGTGAATGGGAAATGGCACAAGAATGTGGAAATGTTCTCAACCTTGATTGGAATGGTGGTAACATGGGTTTATAAATTTGTCCAGACTCATCAAAATGTATACTTAAAGTGGGTATATTTTATAGTAAGTAAAGCATACCTCAATAAAGTGAATTTAAACATTAAAATTTACAAAACACAGGCCTACTGAAAACAACACCTTAGGAGCAACAAGCATACCTAGCACTCAGATGTTGGTTTCTAATTCCATTCTACAGTACAAAAAAAACAGGGCCCCTTGGAGAAATGGCTGACTCTAAAATATCAGCAGAAGTATATACCTGAGCTCTGAGCTTTTCATAGGAAAAAAAAAAAAAAAAATGAAAAAAAAAAAAAAAATGGAGGTATGTCAAACAGAAAGCCAACTGAAGATATTCCCAATGACCAAAGCTAAAACAATTTGAGGAACAAAATAAATAAGGTGGTATTGGATATAAGCCAAAGATATAATATAAAGAGTTGTGTGTCAGTCAATAAATAAAATATTATATAAATAGAGGATGATAGACATATCCCTCATAAAGGAGAGTTTCAAATAATTTATATAGATGTTCTGCCCTCAGGGAGGTGGGGCATAACTCCCAACTTTTTAAATGTAGGCTATGCACATAGTAACTTCCTTCTAAAGAGCACAGTATAGAAAAGAGGGGTTAAAGCATGACCTAGAGTAAAGAAACGACAATACGATCTCAGTTACGGGATCAAGGTCAACATCAACAATGATAAGTCATGTTGATAGTATATGCCTTAATACTATGTAATGAGAATGACACCTTACCTCTATAGTTTTCCAGAAAGAAATCCATAACTCCAGTCTAACCATGAGAAAGACATCACAGAAATCTCAATTATGGGATAGTCTACAAAATAGCTCACCAGCTCTCTTAAAAACTGTGAAGGTAATCAAAAACAAGAAAAGTCTGAGAAACTGTGGCAGCAAAGGAGACATGATGACTAATGTATATGGTATCCTGGATGGGATCCTGGGACAGAAAAAGGACATTAGCTAAAGGCTAAGGTAATGTGGACTTTAGTTAATAAGAATGTGTCAATATTGGTTAGTTAATTGTGACAAATGTAAATTGTTAATAGGAAAACTAGGTGTGGGGTATATGGGAGCTCTCCGTACCATCCTCACAATTTTTCTGTAAATCTGAAACTTCTAAAATTGAAAGTTTATTTTTTAAAATCTAGGCCTATTCAACCAAACTCTCGGGCCTATGGTGCCCTGTAATTTGTATTCAACACACTCGGGTGCATCCAAGAAGCCCTAAAGAACTGTTCTCAACCCTGAGCTGCTCATCAGAACCACTTAGGAAACTTAAAAACAAAAACAAAAGCAAGAAAAAAACATATGTGGACCCTACCCTCAGAAATCGTGATTCGATCGGCATGAAGAGAGGTCAGACATGAATCTTTTTGAAAGATCCTCTGGTGATTCTATTTCGAAGGACCAGTTGAGATTCTCTGCTTTAGGACATGGTGCATTCCTTCCTCCATGCATTTTTACTTCTATATTCAATATTTCTTCCTTCTTTTCTCTTAGAACATTTAATCATCACTGCCCACATGAAAAAAATTAAAAACAGCCATGTGCCTGCAGAATGCAGGAACTACTCCTGAGCAGACATTTTACAGCCCTGGGCCACCAGAGCCCAGCCATCTCCCAAATGCACTTTTGTCTACCTCGACGGCTCTGCAGGTCCCCAGCCTAGCGAGATTCTGCTGCCTTCACAGCACCACAGTTTATATGAAAGCCTCCTCTTTCCTGGACAAACTTTCTTACCTGTTCTGCTTGGCAAACTCTTCCTCATCCTTCAAAACCTAGATCAAATGCCATCCCCTCTCTGACACCTTCCCAGATACCACCCTAGAACTTAGTGGCTTTCCTCTTTTGTCTTCCTGCCACACTCTTCTGAAACCTGTTTTATCACCCACTGCATTGGATTGCAATTATTTGTTTGGGTGTCTCTGCCCCATCAGTGAAATGTGAGCTCCTTGAGGATAAGAATCTGGCACTGTTTGTCACTCACAGCCCCCTGCCTTCTCAGCACAGGGCTGAGCTCAGTGAGTGAGTAAATGCATTAATGAACAAATTCCTTCTGGAGGCCTTATTCTTGTGTTAGGGGAAATAAAATCTGCCAGCTAAGAGATCTCTCTCTGTATCAGATGGTCCATCTATTTTTGTTTGTTTGTTCTGCAAGCAACATTCAGAACGTTTCCTTAATGTATTTGTTAAGAACTACATATACCAACTTAACGAACAGGCTTTCATGTACATAAGCCAGTCAGTATGTTAATGATGCTGCGGGGAATATGGAAAGCAAGCAGAAATCCCTGACTGGTGAACCAGCCTGGAAGCAGCAAACACCTTATAAGAAAGAAAGCAGACAGAAGCAGGGCCAGGAGACCAGTGAACTGAAGATTTTCACTGTCCTGACCTCAGCTCATCCCATGACCATCCTGTAAAGCATGTAAGGCAGCTGTTTTAAACCTTTCTTTTTTTCTGGGAGTGAACTGAGATTCGAAAAAGTTGCAATTAGCACCAGTACGAGAGACAAAGCCCAAAGCAGCCACCACAATAGTGAAATCGAAGTAACTTCATTTACATTTGTAAAATCTTCGTGAGAATCATACACTATTCCATATATTCTTGTGCTGCATTTTAAAAAGTAGCAAGCCAGTACCTCCCAGCTCTTCAGTAGAACGAGGACTGAAATACGATCTTCCAATGACAGGAGGAAAGATTCTATGTGGTATAAAGAACAGGATCTAGGGCCACAAATCATTTGAAAATCAGAAAAGAGTTATAGACCCACTTGCTAGGAAATAATCCAGTGTTCAAGGTTTTGCATAAAAGCTAGAGTCTAAAAAGCCCTCTGAAATATGCAGGGACTATCCAGGGGTTCAGGGGTCCTAGATAAGAACTCCTGGGCTAGATGATCCTAGAGCCCTTTCAAATCATGACATTCCTTAATTTATGTTTTCATATTAGGCAAGTGTTTAGTACAGCCTGCAATAAATGAAAGTTATTATAATGGCGTGAAATTAGTCTCTTTTAATTGCAGATGATAGAAACTCAAGTAAAACTGGCTTAAATAAAATAGAGATTTTTGGGAGTATCAAGCTTTAGGCACAGCTAGATCCAGGTGCTCAGACGAATTCATCTAGAATCTGAATCTCATTGGTTACTCTTTCTTGGATCTTGGTTCTAATTCTCTGTCTGGCTCTCACCTTGTTGGGGCAAGATGGCCACCAGCTGCTCCAAATTCACATCCTATCTTTTCAGTAACTCCAAAAGAAGAAGCAAGCTTCTTTACCAATAGTTTCAGTAAAACATTCAGGGTGGTCCTATTTGGATACCTCAAGTCATTTGCCAATCCTTGAGCAAATCTCTAAGCCTGAGTGACAGCATATCCTAATGGGCCTGGCTTCAGTGTCAAGCCCACAATGAGATCTAGAAGTGGTGAAGCCAACCACCCAAACCACACACAGTGAGAGTGGAAAAGGGTGATTCCCCAATAAAAATCAGTGTGCTTTTATGAGAGGAGGAAAGCAATCCTGAATAAGCAGAATCAATCTATGCCTACCACAATAATAATAAACAGCAATTATATCCAGTGAGCTATTGCTCTTTGGAGTGGACCCAACATGCTGATACTTATTCAGTGTTGGTCTTGATGACTCTTTACAGAGGACATGGGATAGAGCAGTTTGAAGGCATGGGAAGCCCATTGACTCCTTCATCCCAGTAACAGCCCTGCTTGCTCATTTCAATGCATCTCCTTTCAAGAAAGCAACTCCAATAAAAGAAACTCTCCCATCTCCTGCAGTTCAGTCTCTGCCAGTCAACAGCCACTGTTAAAAGGAGAAGAGAAAACTCTCCTATCACCTTGACAGGCCTTCTGCTCAGGTGTTTTGTTGTTGTTGTTCCTTTACCTAACCCTGAAGGCTATCTTTATTTTCTCTTCTACTGAGTGGTTTGATGACTGTCTGCTTTAATCATTATACAGATTTAGAAATTTGCCAAGGGACAAACTGCAATCCTTATAGAATAGAGATACCTGAAGTGCTTTTCCTATTAATAACCTTGGCCCTGCAAAGGAATCTGAGCACCAATGATAGATTTGCCACACTTGGACCTTGGGAACAGGAACTTGCCCCTCTGGTCCCTTGTCCTCCATCAGCAGCTGGCCCCAAGACATTGTTGGTCTGGATTAGCTGAAGTAAAGTGCTTTCTATTCCATTTCCTCTTTCTGGCCTATTTTGGGCCACAACCCAGCTCAGGTAAGCTCTCTGCTCTTGGCCCCTACTTACCTTTCCAATCTCAATTCTTTTTGCTTTATCCTTTCACTTTGTTCTAATGTATCTTTTTTTCCCCTTTTTTAAAATATTTAATTTTTCAATTACAGCTAACATACAATAGTATATTAGTTTCAGCTGTACACCACAGTAATTAAACACTTATATAACTTACAAAGTGATCCCTACATTTATTGCAGCATTATTTACAATAGCCAAGATATGGAAGTAACCTAAATGTCCATTCATAGACAAATGGATAAAGAAAATGTGTTACATACATACAATGGAATACTACTCAGCCATAAAAATAGAATGAAATTTTTCCATTTGTGACATGGATGGACCAAGATGGTATTATCCAACACATCTTAAAGAATGGGTCTTGCTGTAGTGCCAGAAAGCTTACAAGCTTCTTTTCTCTTTCTAACTTGTTTTTCTACTTGGTTACTTTATTAGTTTCTTTTTGTCACTCTAAAAAATTACCACAAATTTGGTAGCTTAGAACAACACAAATGTATATTCTTATAGTTCTGGAGTCCAGAAGCCCAAATTGGTTTCACTAGGCTGAAACCAAGGTGTTGACAGGGCCATTCTCGCTTCACAGGCTCTAAGGGAGAATTCATTTTCTTGCCTTTCCAGATTCTAGAGCTACATTTTTTGCATTCCTTGGCTCCTGGTCCCTTTCTCCATCTTCAAAGCAGCACAGCATTTTTGCTTCATCACTCACATAGCCTTCTTCTTCTTCCTCAAATCTCCCTGTGCCTTCTTCTTACAAGGACACTTGTACTTGCATTTAGAGTCCACATAGATAATCCAGGATAATCACTCCAGCTCAAATTTCTTAGCTTAATCACATTTGCAAATGCCTTTTGCCAAATAAGGTAATATTTTCAGGTTCCAGGAGATTAGGACCTAAATATCTTACGGGGGGCTCATTATCAGCCTACCATTACCACCTCCTACACATCTATAAGGAGTCACCTTGGATATTAGTTGCTCCAGGAAGCCTTCGCTGTTCCAATTTTCTTCTTAGTGCACGGCTATATGTGCTCACCATTCCTTGCTCCCCTGCACATTGAGCACACTATAGTATGTGACACTGTCACTGGCCTGTTTCTTGACTAAACTTATCTCCCTAAAGGCAGGGAGCAAGTCTAATAAATGGAAAGGTGTATCATTTATGGAAGGGCACAAATTGGGGAGAAATGAAGCTACAGAATAACATAGGCACCAGTTAAAGGGCACCTGCATCTAGAAAGATATAACTCGACTTTCATCTGCGGGTACCTCTGGAGAGAGAAGTAAGTTGATGAGGCAAGCATGAAAAGAGACTTCTACTCCACTCCTGCGTTGTGATTTTAACATGAGAATGTGTTCATGAATTACTAGAGAATTTGAACAGTGGCATATTTGAGATTCTGTAGTATTTCTCAGCTTTCTACTTGAACAAACTATTGTTTTATGTGTGTGCAGTGCCCAATAGGCCCCAGTTTGAAAATATTTGCAAGAAATCCACTTAGTCTTAAAGCCTCATTATTCAGTCTTCTTCAAAAAGCCAAAACTGATATACCAAGATTCCAAGTTCTATCAGTCACTTTCTTCTAAATGGGTCCATTTAGGGTAGGACATGCTGATGAAACCCAATCTCTAGTTAGTGAAAGAGACAAACTGTCCACATCGGAGAGCCGGCAACTGCTGGAACTTGAGGAGGCCACACACAGCTGGGATGGCTGCTGATCCATCCCTGCCAGAGCAAGGAAGGGAATCCACGGCCATCATATTCAACAGTAGATGTTGCCAACTTGCCAGCAACCAGCAGATGTCACCAGGATTGAGTCAAGCCAATTGCTCTGATTAAAATATTATTGTGGAGACACTGACTCAATTCAGCCAACATTTGCCTTTAACACATGGTTGAAAAAAGCAAGAGGATGGCCAAAGAAAATGACACATGGACACAAGAAACATACATGAGTGGTCAAAGGAAAAGAAAGCTGAAAAACTCCAGGGTAATAAAGACACCACTAATAAGAAATTTCTGATAATCAAGTTAAGGGCAAGAGACAGGAATAGAGAAAATATTTGCCACACATATAAGAAAAAAATGTGATCTAAATACACTATTTAAAATTTCTTCTAAAATAAAGAAGAAAAAGACAAGCAGCCCAATAGAAAAAAATGAGCAAAAGATATGAAAAGTAAATCACAGAAAAGGGAATTCAATGGCCTGTCAATACATGAACATATGCCCAAATTCACTATATGATCATGAAAATGTAGATATTATTATCATATTCTATTTGTAGGAGGGAAAATTGTTAAGGTAGTTTTATGAAAATTTGGGTATAAGTAAGAAACTTCAAAATGCATATATACTTCTAGTTTGCTGAGTATCGACCCTAGGGGAAAACTCACATACCTGTGAAAAGAAATGAGAAATGGATTTTCATTGAAACATTGTTCGTTATCATGAAAACATAAAAATAACCTAAAGGTATAGTAACGGGTGAATTGCTAAGTAGACTAAAAAACATCCATACTAGGAAATACTATACAACAGTTTAAAAGAACGAGATATATATTTATATAGTGATATAAAAAGATCTCTAAGATATTCTATAAAATTTTAAAAAGATATTGAAGGATTATATTTATAAATTATTTCTAGATATCTATATTTAGAAATATAAACAGTAGTTGAGAAAAGTATAATCCAAACTGCTAATAGTAATAACAAGAATGGCTCTCTCCAAACTGATTATACAATATAATTGATGCAAATGTGGTTTAACAGAATACACAGGAAAATAAATTAGAAGTATCAGCTGATCTTATAAACTTAAAATCAATATGTAGCTATCACAATAGCTTTACAAAGTCAAGTCACTTTAACAAAATAGGTCCTTGAAATTTCTTAAGGAGACCGGCTGGTGACTTTTGAGAATATCCCAATTTGTAAATTCTATCTTTCTTCATTCTACATCACTTCTGTTACCACATTTGTGAAGTGAATTTATTCCATTTTTCTATGAATTACTAAGAGAATGCTAATAAAATATCCTGGTATGATTCTGGATTTTTCCATTTATCATTTTAGGTTGTCATTTTTTTGCTTATATTATTTAGGGTCTTTTAATGGGTGCATACACATAAGTCTGTTGAGTCTTCCTGGAAAACTGACAATTTAATTAATATGAAATATCCTTGTTTATCTCTCTCTGGTAATACTCCTCTCTCTTGATGTCCACTTTGTATAATATTCGTATAACCACGTCTGCTTTCTTAAGCTTCCTATTAACCTGATATATGTTCTTCTATCCTTTTACCTTCAATCAATGTCTTTAGATTTACACTGCTTCTTTCAGGAATGGCACATAGTTAGGTCTTACTTTTTTTACCTAATCTGACAACTCTGCCTTGTAAATGAAGTGTTTTGGTGATTTATATTTAATGTAATTATTGATAAAGTTATGTTTGAGTTTACCATTTTGGTGTTTGTTTTCCACTTATTCTATTTACTCCATTTATTCTGTTTCTTTGTTCCTTCTTTCCTATATTAATTTGGGTAGATCAGATATTTTTTACTATTATAATTTCTCTCCTTTACTTGACTTTTGAACTATATCACTTTGTGTTATATTTTTAGTAATTTCTCTAAAGTAGCACTGTCTAATAGAAATATAATGTGAGCCAGACACATAATATTACACAGTATCTCAGTTTTCTAGTTGTCACATTAACAAAATTAAAAGAAATGGGAAATTAATTTAATAATATATTTTCTTTAATGCAACATACCCCATATATTACCACTTCATCATGTAATGACTATAAAAGGCATTGATTAAATATTTTACACTCTAAAGTTACATTCATACTGTTTTTGAAATCTAATATGAATTTTATACCTACAGCATAACAGAGCAATTAAAGCAAAAGGTAATTCTACAAGAACAATAAAATGGTGTTTCATAGAAGAATATATACATTACTTCAGTTTTTCATTTAAATTTTAATAACTAAAATTACGAATTCATTTTCTCAGTTTCACTAGCCACATTTCAAGTGCTTAATAGCCACATGTGGTCAGTGGCTACTGTATTGAACAGAACAGCTCTAGAGTTTATAATATATGTTTAACATATCACAGTCTAGCCTTAATAATACTATAGTACTTCATTAACAATGGAGTATTCCTACAATAGCATAATTCCATTTATCCCTCCCCATCCTTGTGCTATTTACACATATCTTTTTCTTCCACCTATATTATAGACCTCACAACACATAACTATAACTTTTGCTTGAAACAGCCAATAGACTTTTAAATCTTAACTCTATATCTAGTATGCATAAAAATTAATTTCTAAATATTATACTTTAGATTTTCCAGCATATTTATCCTTTCAGATGCTCCTCATTCTTTCTTATAGACACGAGTTTCCATCTTATATCATTTCTCTTTAACTTAAAGAACTTTCTTTAGCATTCCTTATAGTGCAGATCTGCTGGCAACAAATTCATCCAGTTTTCCCTCATTTAAAAGTCTCTTTATTTTGCCTTCATTTTTAAAATATATTTAAATATATAGAATTCTAAATTGAGAGATTTTATTTCAGCCCCTTAAAGATGCCTCTACTGTTTCTGATAATGAGTCAGTTTTAATTCTTATATTGTTCCATGAAACTAATATACATGTGTATTTCCTCTGTCTGGTTTTAATATTTTAACTCTCATTTTTGTCATTTTGACTACAATGTCTTAGAAAGGTAACACTGGTTTCTCTGAGCTTTTCTTATAGCAATGAGTGACTGTTTTTGATCCAATTTTGAAAATTTCAGCCAACATTTTTTCACATATTTATCTGTCTGCTCTTTCTGACTAACGCTCTTAAAAATGTATCAGATACTGCCTCACTGGTCATCGCAGTTTAGTTAAATCTGTTAAACTTTTGGGTTTTTTTTTAAGTTTTTTGTAATTCTGTTGCTCAGTTTACATGAAGTTTTTACTACCAGTATTGCATTTTTCAGTTCTAGCATTTCCATCTGGTTCTTTTTTATAGGTCCTGAATCCCTTTTGAAATTCCTCATCTCTTTACTCATTAAATGACTCATTTCCTATAGATTTTAAACATTCATACTACATTATTTTTAAATTCTTATCTGAAAATTATAGCATCTGATTTGCTACTAGGCAATTTACTCACATTTCTATCTTTTTACAAGTCTTCTAATTTTTTCTTGTATGTTAGACACTGTGTCTAGGAATGGCAACTCCCTCTAAAGTTAAGTCATTTTTAGATTTCTTCATATCCATAGCTCTTTGGTGGCTTTAAAGAATGGTATGACTTTGTCGTTGTTTGCCTACTGACTTGTGGTTGAGTTGTTAGGAGTTGAGGATCTTTCACATCTTCCTATATTCTAGTCAGAGGTATAATACCTCATTTAGATTTTGTTGCATAATAAACTAGTGGATCAAAGCAACAATCATTTGTTTAGCTCACATATCTGTGGGTTGGTCTGAGTTCAACTGGATGATTTTTCTGGTCTCAGTTGGGGTCTCATAGCCAACTACTGGACAGCTGGAGGACTCATTTGTTGGCTGTCTATCGGCTGGATCAATGTGGGCAACTGTGTGACCTGTATCTCATCCTCCAGCAGGCAAGCTCAAGTTTGTCCCATGGCAGCTAGGCAGCAAAACTAGCCAGAATATGAAGTTTTGTTGAGGCCTACACTCAAAACTGGTATATTGTCACATCTGCCACATTCTATTGGCCAAACAAGTCAGAAGACAAGCCTAGATTCAAGAGATGGGATTATAAACTTATTTATTGCTGGAAGGAGATGCAAAGTTACGGCCAAATGGCATGCATTATGGAAGAATTGAGACTTGTAGCTCTTTTTTTTTTTTCTTGCAGTCTACAAAAGGTATAACTGTTTGTTCTTTTTAAATTTTTGTTTTCATTTTTAACTAAGCACTTGAATTATCTTTTCCAAAAGAAAAACAAAATCTACTTCTTATGTCTAACTATGTACTATTTACTTGAAACTAATAAAATACAATTTAAAAAAATTAATCTACTTTTCTATGGTTCTCAGAAAAAAAATAATCACAGACTTCAATCAGTCAAAATCAAGAGTATTCAATCCATGAATAATAACAGTATAAGGTAATTTCATAATGACTTCAGGGAAGCAGAGGTGGGTTTAGTTCTACTCTTACCCAATGAGTCTGCACTTGAAGCAGTGGTTTGGTTTGGGAAGCGATATCATAAGAATATCGCTGTAAACCTAGGGCATCTGGGGAAGAAGAGATCAGTTCAGACTAGGACTCAAAATCATATCATAAGATAGATGGTTAAAAGAATCAGAGCTGTTTATCTTGAAGAGAATTTTCAATAGAGACAAGTCAGTTAACTTGAAATATCTATAGATTTATTATAATCATTATTTTTTTAATTCAGAAATGAGGGGTTATTTTCTTATCTAAATTAGTTTTTGATAAATTATAATTCATATACCATACAATTCACCATTTTAAAGTGTACAATTGAGTAGTTTTTATTATATTCACAAGGTTGTCACCACTTTCTAATTCCAGAACATTTTAACTATCCCAAAAAGAAACCCTCTTCCTGTTCCCTATTCCTCCCTCATTGTAGCCCCTGGAAACCACTAATCTGCTCCATAAATTAATCTCTAATCTGTCTCAATAGATTTGCCTATTTGGGGAATTTCATATAAAAAGAGTAGTATAATATATGGTCTTTCATGACTGGCTTCTTTCACTCAGCATAATATGTTCGATATTCATCCATTCTGTAGCATGTATTAGTATATCATTTCTTCTTATGACTAAATAATATTCCATATATGGATCAATCATATTTTAATCATTTATCAGTTGAGGGACATTTGGATTGTTTCTACTTTTTGGCTATTATGAATAATCTTGCTATGGACATTCACATATTTTGTTTTTTTTTAACATAAGTTTTAAATTTTCTTGGGTATATACCTAGGATTTGGGGTCCTTTTGGCTTACTCTTAAAGGAAAAGCCAGTGCTAAGAGCAAAGAATTGTCTACCAAATGAAACTACATTCACAATGGAAAGAGCTTCATTGAAAGCTACCTGTCCCTGGAGTGATAGAAGGGGAAACTTGATGAAATTCTTGATAGGATATGGGATGTCAGACTAGTAACAGGCAGGAAATATAGGGTTTAGGAGCAAATATTCTGGAGCTTGACTGCTCGAGTTCAAATTTCTCTTCTGCTACTTGCCAGCTGTGTGACCTTGGGCAAACCACTTAATCTGGTTTAGCTTCTGAATTTCCTCCTACTTAAAATAAAAGCACCTACCTCCCTAGAATTAAATTACATAGTATATGCAAAGCTCCTGGCACAAGGCCTGGCACAGAGTAGGTACTCAAATAATTGAAGTTACTATTATTGCTATGATCATCATGAGACTTGGGTTTTAGAAATCTTTAAAAATACAAATTGAATATCACCTTATTATTTCACTCTTCCAATCGCTCACAATCTTTCCATTTCTAAGTTCCTCAATGATTTTCTCTTCAGATACAGTTCTCCCAGACATAAATAGGCAAAAATCAACCTGGAAACTAACTCAAACCCTACACCATTCCATAGAGAACTGGTTTGTTTTGGATTTAAAGGAGAGAATTAAAAGATGAGTTTGTAGCCAAGGTCTAGGTTCTTGAGAGTTATCCAGTCTTCTTCAGGTCAGCAAGGTAGTTGTTGGGCCAGATGATCTTACATGTGTTCTTTCCAACTTTCCCATGAAGGACTCTGTGATCTAGGAGCACAGCCTATAAGCATGGATCTCTGGGGACCCTTCGTTATAGCCTCCAGGGAATTCTTGATTAAATTCTTTGTAAGCATCTACACTGTCCAGAAAATCAGAACAGACATACAAGACAGGTCTAAAGGAATTCTGACCACATACAGGCAGGAAGTTTTGTAAAAACAAGCATCTCAGCCATGAGTGCTCAGAACTCCTCTCTTGGAGTCCTGCTCAATTATCAGAATGGATTTATTTATTTATTAGATAATTGTTTCTCTTGTACTGAGGTTTCTGTACTGGTCTAGACCAAAACACATCACATCTCCACTATAGGGCAAATGATTCAGACCCATGCTAAGTCTGAGACCCCCTCAACACATTGGGTGTGTTGGATACATGTGCAGAGCAGCACACACTTAGGGAAGCACAGTTACAAATATATCCCTGAACCAAACTCAGTAGCTCTGAGAAAGGATGGCCATCTCTGCTATCCTACATCTGAATGACTGACTGTTAATATCTCCTCCATGATGTGACCCTGTTTGTTTCCTCTCTATTTACAAATACCATCTAGCACCAGGCTTTGAGCACAAAAACACAGTGCAGCAGCTGCTACTTCTTGAACACCCTAGAGGCTGTAAAAGATGCAGATACACAAAGTTCATTGCAAGGGTCCAATTTCAGATCTCAAATCTATTTGACTTAACCTCTGTACCTCTATTATTGTCATACTCATCAGGGAAGTCACCTGGGGTTGATATGAAATAGTTTCATTGCCGCCTTGGAGTTTAGTTTTAGTTTTTGTTTCTGTTTTTGTTTTTTTAATAATTGATTGGAGGGGGGACTTCAAAATTCAATTAGGCCAAGAACCTTCAACCAAAGAAGATGAATAATATAATCAACATAGATAAATGCTGGTCTAATTCTCAAAGTTGGCTGCAGACAAATATTTTGAAATCCTCCATTCCCTTATGTATTCTTTAACCATGCTAATATTAGAAAAGAAAAACAATAATAGTATTAATAACAGTGAGCATTTAATAAATGGTAGCTATGTGCCAGATACTTTACTAAGTATGTTACACATATTAGTTCATTCGACTTTCACAAAAATTAAGCAGGTTCTATCTATCATTATCCCAATTTTACAAATAGGCACAGGGAGGTTAAGTGACTTGCCCAGGGTTACCATGGTAGTCATGGTAAAGCCAAGACTAAAGCTCAGGCACCTGGCTCCAGAGCCATATGCTTAACTAGGATGTGATTCTGTCTATCCAGCATCCCTTTTGCTAGAAGTTGAGGCCATTTTTCTCTTTGATGTCTGTGGAAAGGCAGAACAAAAACATTTGAAAAAGCCCTTCCCATTGTCATCAAAGAAGATAGCAAAGCACTTCCTTGGTCATTCATCTATTTTCTCGGGCAGACAGCATTGGCATGGACTGCCCAGGTCCTCCTCCAATGCTGCCACTGAGTTTCTGTGCAACTTGGCAATGTTCTTTTCTTGACTTAAGTTTCTTCTATAGAATCAAGGTGTTGGACCAGGTGATTGGTTGATATTCTTTCCTAGTCTACTCTACTTTTCAGAGAAAGGAAAGCATCTTAGCCAAAGTATAAGTGATGACCACTGGGTAGTGACCATCAGTGATAGGAAGGTCTCAAATAACCATGATCTTGCCATTGTCAGGGCTAGCTGTCTGCTAGAGCAGTGTTTCCTGACTCTAGAGATGGCCATTCTTAGAGACGGCCTTCCCACTGGGCTGCTTCTCTAGTCACTGCCCCCCAGGTTGTCTCCATGTCCCCCAGCAGTATATCCAAAGTGTGGTCCCACAAACTCCCTGTTGTGGACTAAATATTTGTATTCCCCAAAAGTTCTTTGTTAAAGCCCTAATCCCAATGTGTTGGCATTTTGACATGGAGCCTCTGGGAGGTGATTAGGTCACAAAGGCAGCACCCTGTTCTGATGGGATTAGTGCCATCCTAAGAAAAACTCCAGAGAGCTTGCTCTCTCTCCCTTTCATCGTGCTCTGAGAAAAGGTCATGTGAGCACACAGAGAGAAGGTAGCCATCTGCAAGCCAGGAAGAAAGCCTCGATGAGAGCCCAACCATGTTGACATCCTGATCTCAGACTTCCAGCATCCAGAAATATGAGAAAATAAATTTCTGTTGTTTAAGGCACCCAGTCTGTGGATTTTGTTATGGCAGCTTTAGAAGACGCCACCACAACATTACCTGGGGAACTTGTTAACGACATGTTCAGACCCCGTTCTTGACCAACTGCATCAGATGTGGAACTGGAATCTGCATGCTCACTAAGATCCCTAGGCAATTTGAAAAACATTAGAAACCATGACACTGGGGGCTGTAGGTACAGAAAGGGTAACGAATCTTATTCTTGTTTAAGATTCAGATTGTCACATGTTACATCCAGGAGAAAATGTAAAATTTGGCCATTTTTCTCCCACTCGGCTCCTGGACTTTATCATAGGGAATAAAGGACTATCGAGGGCATTTCCAGATCTCTAGTGTCAAAAGTTTTACCAATATACATCCTTTCTGTGTGTCTTCTATCTTCCAGCTTTTTCCATGGCCACTGCTCTGTACTCTGTCTATGAAAAATGAAATATCCTTCAGCTCCATTCCAAGCTCTCAATAAGTGCTCTTAGTTCCCTAATGTAATGCTTTGGTTCAAGTAAACATCTTCTTGTCTAGTGAAGTGTCACCATCATAATTGCATTGTCCTAGAGGGCCATGGCCTGAACTGCATGCCATAACAGAAGATACTAGAACTCCTGGATCAAGTGTTAAGCTGGAGGGCAGCATGATAATGTCCTGGCCTTGACCTGATTTTCCAAGATGAAAACTTTCAGACATGTGCCTTAGCCAAGCTGTATTTATCTGAGGGTCTCCATATTCCTATTAACTGCAGACATGGCATTACTTTGGGCTAATAACATGGGTATAAGTGAAGTGTGCTACTCCAGAAGAAAGCTTTGAGACCCTGACTTGATTTATTGTTTGTTTCTCCATGCCATGGCTATAGACAATGCTTCAGACAGTAAGCCCCATCAGCATGGGTGTTAGAGGCAGAAAATACAGAGTAGACCCCCCAGCCAACCCACTATGACATGTAACAAGATCAAGAAATCACTTGTCATTGTGTTAAGTCAGTGAGACTTTAGTAACTGTTACTGCAGCAGAAGGTAGCCTATCCTGATTGCTACACAGCATAACTCTTATATTAGGGGTGCTCAACCTGGCTGCACAGTAGAATCATCTGGAGGGCTTTAAAATAACAATGCCTGGACCCATCCCAAAGCAAAGTGGTTAGTAAAACATAATCACATTCTTTAGATAGTAAGACAATCTCACCATAGATATCTGGACTGGGAGACACTGGGAATTTTTCAGACTGAAGTTGAGGGAAGAGAAAAAGCAATGAGTTGCTGAGTATATAAAATAATGTCTCTAATGACAATTTAAGAAAACATTGGCTTAGGGGTATTAAGTACCAAATGGTATTTTTATTAAATAATAACAAGGAGCACTGAGGTGTCTAAGTTGGTTGTGATTATTCTGAGAAATGTGACAGTTTTTCTGATCTACCAGCCAATATTCCTATCCCAGCCAGTTTAATTAACTTTTGTCATGTGGTTCATTGAGTCTAAAAATGCAAAATTATCTGACTGTATTCAGAGATTTGTCAAACATAACCTGAAAAAAAAAAACAACTACTTTTCATTTACTGTAAGGAGAGAAAGGAAGGAGGAAGGAAGAATTCAGAAACAACATAAATGTATCACAGAAATCCCATTTGCCTAGAACCACCCTTTGTTTTAAAAACAAAGAGAAATTAGTTGGACATGTGACAAACAGACAAAACCCCAAATAATGAAAACTTGCTCTGGAAAAAAATCCCCATTATTAGTATGCCTGGGGAGATCACATCTATGAAGCAGCTGGGCTCGGCTAGTCTCCAAAGATAAGCAAGGAGAAGCGGGGAAAAGGCTGCTACCGAGATAGTGTTGCTACCTGGAAGAAAGCTACTCTCTTGATAATTGGCTAAGATTTTAAAATTAAAATACTGTTCATCTGGCTGACCAAGAATTGCAGAATTATAAGTGCATAGAAATTTTCCTTTAATGGGAAAAAGTCTCTGGCTAGGAAAGATGGGCTTCAGATGCCGCTTTTGAAGTTGAACGAAAACACTGAGCTATTCCGATCACATCTTCCACCTCTGGAATGCCAGCTTCATGCTGATATCATGAATGGTAGTGGGCAGCTTCCCTGGATTTTTGGTTTACTGTTGAATGCTTCCTAAACTCAAATAAGAGGAAGCCAGAGACTTGTGGCCCTTTCTCAGGGGCTATGAGGGAGGCTGACAGGAGTCAGAGAGACAAGGCGCCCATGCATAAATGTCTGATTAACTTTCTGCAACACTTTGCCTGTGAAATATGTAAACATAGTTTCTAAAACTAGAATCATAAGCAGTTCTTGAGAAGTAGAACAGTCTAAGAAAACGAAGCCTAGAGTTGTAAAAAAAAATTTTTTAAAGAAATTTTTCCTACTAAGTCTCTACCCTGATACACATACACTCCTGATAGACATTGTTAATCAATCATGGCTGTCACTCCCGCTGAGTCCAGATGTAGCCAGACTCCTCAACATCTTATTTCAAGTAGTCACTACCAGTCAATTCAAGTTAGCATGCACAATGAGCACTATGCTCTCTGCCACTGAATTTGTGATTAAGCAGAACTTCCAATGCATAGCAGGAAATCCAAGTACATGCCAAGAGATGCATGAGGCAACTACGTACCCAGCATACCCAACAACTGAGTAAAACTTGAAAAAGCTCCAGTTTTACTCAGGTAGCTACTTCCTTCTTTTATAGCCATGTGCCTCAAGAGAGGTAAACCCCAGTTCTTCTCCCAGGAGGTAAATTACATGTGATCTAAGTCAATCACAGTACTCCATTTCCTTTGCTGGCAATTGGTTAGATTGTGACACAATGTTGGCCAATGAGACTTGATGGAAAGGCCAGAGAGAGCATCTGGGAAAGGTTTTTTTTTCCATAGGAAGGAAGGAAGAGAGAAAGTAAGAGGAAGGAAGGAAGGAAGGAAGGAAGGAAGGAAGGAAGGAAGGAAGGGGAGAGGAGGGGAGGGGAGAGGAGAAAGAGAAGGAAGGGAGCAGGCTGGAAGGGAAGGGAAGGAAAAGGTGAAAAGACAGGACTCTCTTCTGTTGGACAGTTATATTGGAATACAGTACTCAGACCATCTGGTTACCAAGAGAAAAGCAAGGCTGAAAGATAAACCATTATGCAAAGACTGTCAGAGTAAAAAGATTTTTAAAAACCTGGGTTTTTCACCCACTTCAGGACTTCTAATTATAAGAAATCCTTATACTGTTTGAACAAGCTGAATTAGGACTTTTGTTTCTTACTGCTGAAAAAAATATCTCATTTAATACATATGTGGGGCTCTGGGCAAATGGGCAAAGGAGAATGCCAGAGCGAAGATCGACAACCACAAAAGCTAAAGAAAGCAGCACCACACGTTGCTAATATCAGTAAGCAAGGGGCCTGCTCATGACCTGAGTTTGGGTTCCAGAACAAGCAAAGCAGGATAATTACCTAGGAAAAACCCATTCAAGGAACAGAGCCAGGACTTCTGCCCAGAAGTTCAAAGACAGGTCTCCAGGATCCATAACTTGAGACAAATTAAGTAAGTAGAAGAGAAAGGGTCCATCCTCCCCCAATCAATCATGTGCCAAGCATTCCTCTCACTTAGTGTTCCTTATAACCCTATAAGGTAGGTTAGTTATCCTCATCTTGCAGATGAAGAAGCAGAGGTACAAAAAGATTAAATGACTTCCTCCAGGCCACTCAACAGCTGAGCTAAAATTCAATCTGGAATCTGACTCTGAAAGTCAAGCTCATTCTACTGTATCACACTGCCTTCCCAAGAAACAATATAGGAGCTAGAATCCAACACTTAGGTTCAACTGGTTCTAAACTCTAAACCTAAGCTCCTTTAGTACCCTGTCTGGTTACAATATTGGCCTGGCTTAGGACTTAGGCTGCAGTAAGTGCTGTGACTTCCTGGGGAGAAAGGAGGGAATTTGGGACCAGTAGCCAGATCTAGTCCCTTAATGATGAGTGCAGGACCCAGACCCCTTTGCAGGCTCTGCCACCAGTAGCAAGAAATACTGACCCGTCAGACAGTTAATTGAAGGAGCAGCCGTGGATGTCCTCTGCCTATAATCTGCATGCCAGTTGTCAATGCGAAGTGGCGACCGATGTAGACACACAAATGCCACAAGTTTCTTGAGAAGAAGACCAATGTTCGATAGAGATATAGAAGTTAATAAGCAGATCTGCAGTCAGAAAGGTATCAGTTTCCTATTGCTGCTATAACAAATTACTACAAACTCAGTGGCTTAAAGAAGACAGTTCTTTTCTTACAGTTCTGAAGATAAGAAAGCCAAAATGGGTTTCACTGGGCAAAAAACAAGGTGTTAGCATCGCCACGATCCTTTTGAAGCATCAAGAAGAAACTATTTCCTTGAAGTCTTTGGCTTCAAGAGCTACATTTCTTGCATTCATTCCTTGGTTCAAGCCTCCTGTTCCATCATCAGAGACAGCAGACAGCAGCTTCAAATGGCTCTCTGTTTCCATTGTCATCACATCATCTTTTCCCTCTTCTGAAGTTAAGACTTTCTCTTATGAAGACACTAATGATCACACTTAGGGCCCATCCAGATAACCAGGATAACCTCCCCAGCTCAAGGTCATTAATTACATCTGTAAAGTTCCTTTTGCCATGTAAATTAACATTCCCAGGTTCCAGGGATTAGGACCTAGGTATCTTTGGGGCCATTATTTGGCCTCCCACAGGTAACAATATTGACCTTACCACTAATTAGCCATGAGATCTTGGACTGCTTACAAAATCCCTCTGAGTCTTTGTTCTTTTATCTATAAAGCAAGATAACAGTGATACCTACCTCATAGGACTATCGCAAAAACTTAGAATATTAAATCTTAGCATAGTGCTTGGCGCATAGATGTCATCAGTAGTGGAAAGAACTCCAAGTATGAAGACAGAGAGCTTCCTGAGTTCTAAATCTAGCTCTCCCACAAGTCAGCTGTGTGTCCCTGGAAAACCCCACTACCTCTCTGAGCTATTCTGCATCTGTAGAATGGGGAAAATATTAGGCCATCCTGTTCCCTGAGGGCATTTTAGAAAAAGAAATGATTCTGCCATGTGTAATAAGCCTAACAGAGTTGGAACTACTAAATAATAAAGATGAGAATGGGAATGAAAATGGCAGGAAAAATAAAATTTACTGAGCACTCACTATGTAGCTGGCATGGTTCTACATTCTCTATATGCCTTTCCTCACCAAATCTTCACAATTGCCCCATGAAATAGGAACTACTGCCATCCTATTTTGCAGATTAGGAAACAGGCATAGAAAGGTTAAATAACTTGCCCAAACTCAGAGATAAAAATTGTGTCTATCAGTTTCCAAGAGCTATTATACAAATTGTCACATACTGGGTGGCTTAAAACAACAAATTTTTTCTCCCACATTTCTAGAGGCCAGAGGTTCAAAATCAAGGTGCTAACAAGATCAGGCTCCCTCTAAGGGCTCTAGGCAAGGATCTTTCCTTGCTTCGTCCAACTTCTGGTATTGCCAGCAGTCCTTAGCATTTCTTGACCTGTAGATGAATCACTCCAGTCTCCGCCTCCATCATCTCATGGAGTGATGTCTCATGGAGAGGAGCAAGCATTTCTCCCTGCTCCCCATTCTTCTGCCTCTGGGCAGCCCCAAACACAGGGAAAGCTACTGCACTGTCATGGTCATGGATGACCCCCAAGACAAACAAACGACTCTAGGAACAGGCTCCCCAGCACAAGCTCTGTGAGCCCATGTTTCACTCAAACTGATTTTACTTCAAACTAAGGCTGAGCCCCATTATCATTACTTAATGTCAGTGTAACAGTGGTGTGATATCCAGGCTTTTACACAATATATCATCCCTACAGACTTGAATGCTAGCAGGA
This sequence comes from Pteropus medius, assembly GCF_902729225.1. Taxonomy (NCBI): domain Eukaryota; kingdom Metazoa; phylum Chordata; class Mammalia; order Chiroptera; family Pteropodidae; genus Pteropus; species Pteropus medius. The sequence continues at coordinate 7,363,403 of NW_024349801.1, forward strand.
CACAGCAGAAATACAGCATCTCAACTTTCCAATGTGCTTGCAGCCATCAATATTGATGGTGTGTCATCAATCAAATCCAGCAGGCTTTTACACACTTTCATTTTTAACCGAGGCTTACCATGCATTACAATAGAATATTTAAAACCATGTACGCATTTTATCAAGCCTTCATGACCACTAAATGCTCTCTGGTTTGCAACTCCAAATATTATTCATTACATCTAGAGAGATGGCATGCAAAAGTAAAGAAACTGCACAGGAACAGTGTGATTAAGGACAGAGCAAGAGAAAGATGCCATCAGAATCTGCAGCCTGATCCAGCCCTATACTCCAGATCAGGCCACCAAGCACCCTCTCCCAGCTGCTTCCTTCTTTCTCCTCCACCATCATCACTGTCCTCACCTGCCAAATGGGGATAACGCTACCCACACCTTGGGAGTTGCTGAGAACATAATCAAGTATTGCACATCTACAGGTCTTGGCCCAAGTGTCACCTTCACAGTGAAGCCTTCTCTGACCATTCCCCTTTTTTATCTAATTGCCACCATACCCCCATCCTAGGCATGGCCAATTCTTCTTACTAGGCATCATTTTTCATAGCACCTGCTCACAGTTTCTCTGATTTATTCATGTGTTATGTTTATGATCTGCTTCCCCATACCAGAGCATAAGTTCAACAAAGGTGGGATTCGTGTCTGTTTTGTTCACTGATCTATTCCCAGTTCCCAAAACAGTGCCTGGCACACAGTAGCTCTGCTCAATGAATGTCTGTTGAGTAAATGAATAAAGTGCATAGCAGGCTCCTGATGAACAGTTCACATTTGCTAAGTATAGACAGACAGAATCTCATGAGCAAGCACACAAACAGCAGCACATGTGTGTTGAGCATTGACTCTGTGAGAGACACTTTAGTGAGCTTTGTGTGCCCTACCCTCACCAACCCTGGAAGGCAGCTGACAATCTCCCATGTTATAGATAAGGATTCCTGGCATTCCTGCCCTGAATCTGCTGCATAGTCACAGTGTGACCTTGAGCAGGTCACTGATTCCTGGCCTGTCTTCTCCCCTATAGCTCCTTGTGCATTCCCAAAGGCCTCTCTCCTTGTCCTTTTGCCCCATAAATTCTCTCTCCTGAACCACCTGGCCTCCACACAGGTAGAGCTCACTTTCTCATCTCTGTGTCTCCATCACCTGGCAGTTGTCTCACATATGTAGGGTAAACAATTAATAAAGGTAAAATGAAGAACTCAAACTATAATCATAGACAGCAATTTGTGGCATGTATGTTGCATTATGCCTCCTTCAACCCTGATACACAAAACCAATGTTCTTTCTAAGCATGGACTCAGTCTCAAGATTCTTCTCTATACCTCACTCCAGACAACTATTTCCAACCCATCTGAGTTGGCAGAGCAAATATATAGACCATCTCTGATATGGAAATGATTGCTAGAAGATTGCCAAACCCACTCCCTTTTCTTTGCCAGCATACACTTTACATTTCCAACCCTTCTTTGAGGGAGCTGTGCCATGTGACAGAGTCTCAGCTGAGAGAAGGTGTGTGGGAGTGACGGGCACCACATCCAGGGCTGGTCCATCCACACTTCCCATGTGGGAGCTTCCAGGGTCCTTCTCCCCTCTGGGGATTAATGCAGATAAATGCCATGATCTTAGAGCCCTCATGGAGAAGATAGTGGAGCCACAAGATAAAAAATCTCAGAGCCCCAAATCACCTCTTGGAGGAGAGCCATCTGCCAGCCAGGAAGGCTCATTGTCAAGAGCAAGAAATAAATACTAATTGCATATTTGGTACTATACAATTTGAAGTTATGTGTTACAGAAGCTAGCTTTACCTTAACTAATATACCTGAGCTACTTTTTTTTTTTTTCGAAATCTCTCTTCTGGTTTCACACTCCTGCAATTCAAAAACTTTTCATTTGTTATCTAAATGTCCAAATGACATTTTCTAGTAGCTTAATGAGGCATGTGCACTTCTGGGTGTTTTATATCGTGTTAGAGGGCACTGTGTGCTCAGCAAATAAAACTCTTAACCCTGGGTAACATAAAAAATTACAAGATGTAATTTCTATCTTCAAATCACAGACCATCTTCTTGGTAAAATAAGACATATCCATGTGAAATGGTTAACTATCCCAAAGCAGTATGTTAAGAAATGCAGCAAATGACATGATCAATAGGAAGTAATATAACTTCATCATCACTACCCGTGTGCCTTGGGCAAATTACCTTCACACTCACCTCCAACACCCCAGACCTCCATTTCCTCCTTCAGTAACACATGCATGACAATTGCACATGTCTCATTACATCAAGGGTACTTTGAGTAAATATGGGCTATGTGCTCATTACAGTAACTGGCACAAAGTAAGTTTTCTATAAATGTTAGCTACCATTTGGTTAGGCGGATAGATCACTGTGGGCTATAATGGCAGAAGATGAGTGTGCTGATGGCTAAGAAAGAACATAATGGGGGAAGAAAGTGGGGGTAGGAATGCATATATTATATTCAGAAAATAGTGAGGAAATCAGTCTGAATATGATACAGAGAATTCGAAGCAAGTGATCATTCTTACCAGGACTGGGTTCAGAAGATCCCTAAATTCTAGAATAAGAAATCAGTATTCTAACTTCTTTTTTGGAAAAATTCATGGTGAATGAAGATAGGGTATATATGTGACTCAATAGATAGAGACATAAAAGGAAGAGAGAAGTGGGTAAGAAGAAAGTCAGGAGAAAAGAGAGAGAAAAAAGAAGGTGGAAAAAGGCTTTGTTTTTTGAGATTTGACAGTGTAGCACAGTAGAAAAAAATCACACTTTAGAAGGAAAAATCTGGACAAAAATTCTAACTCTGTTTTCTATTATTATGTGGTTTTAAATTAATTGCCTTCTGTCGGTTAGCCTCAGTTTCCTATGATAAAACATTAATCCCCATATCACATGGCCACTTGATGAGAATTAATGAGGTAAACTGTATGGGGCCTGGCACAGTGTCTGCCAGAAGGGTAAGTTCAATTATTCATCAGCTCAACATTTATGTGGTACCTATGAAGGCCCTGCTGTTGGAATGAAGTTATATTCCACAAATATTATCTTTCCCCATAATATTTAGTTAGTAAAAGCCAGGCTTGCTGATACAACAGCATTAAAACTTGGTTCCCAACCAAGTTTTGGTGAGAATAAGAACAAAAGCCTAGAAAATGCCTCAGTTTTACCAAGTGCTGAGCAGTATTTCAAGTCTTCACACATCTATATCAGGGTGGAGGCCTGGGAGGCTGTCAAGTGTAGCCATGGCTTCCTCTCATTCTGCCTAACTGAATGTGCCTGGGTCTAAGAATCTTCTCCAGATGCATGTTTTTATACCTGGCTCCCTTCCTGTCATCTGCAGCCAAAAAGAGCAATCTACATTCACAATTTCTTAATCATGCTGAAATTTCTTCAAATCATTTGAAGGGGTGAAGAGGGAAGAGTCTGGCTAGCAGAGTTAAGAATGATAGTTACAGAAACAGGTTCTCATTCAGCACTCTGGTGGACCTTGCAGCCCCCTATGGTTCTGCAGTGGTGGCTCTCACAGCAGGACATCAGAGGCAGGTGGTGGTAGCTTCTTGATGGGTTTGTTTGTATCCTTGAAATACCAGAAGTGTTAAAAAATGGTGGTGGTGGGAGGGGAGGGGGAAGAGTGGTGAGAGAAGAGCAGAATGTTCTTTCAAATTATCAGAAAAACAGTGACCTGAGATGGGAAGGAAAATACAAAGCAACGCTGCTTGCCACAAAAGTGAAGCTTGCAACAGAAAATTGTCAGTCTAGCAGAGCAAGGGCTCTGAGGTCTACATACTTCAGAGACTTGTCGGGTTCTGCCAAACAATCATCTTTGCAGGGCCGGCCACATAATTTGCAGGACTCAGTGCAAAATGAAATAAAATGTGGAACCCCTCACCCAAAAAGCACAAAACTGCTGTTAATTGCACTAAAATATAAAGCTCTTTCCTTTCTTCCACACTTTCTCTCAACTTGCCATGGTGCTTTTTATATACTATTTAACATCATTCTAAGTAAAGAAAAATTAAAATTTTAAATTATTAGCATGAATTTTACCACACATTTTTGTATCGTGTAATGCCAGTATAAAATGCAAATATAGGAGCATTTAACTCGTATGCAGAATCACAATAATTACACAATTCGTATTCCATAGCTTATACATGCATATGAATTTCATTCTTACCATAATAGTGGAAATGCTGCACCAAACTAATTCAACTGCTTTTATTTCACCTTTTGATATAAGCACTTTCTACTAACACTCTCTACCTCTGGCTTACTGATGAGTATGGGAGGAGTCAAAGGAAAATAACTATGGGTTGCTCAATCTTTCCCTTTCCTTCTATGTCATCGTTTTCAGCATATGTGGTTGCCTAACACAGGGAAGTAATAAAAAAAATAAGATATAATAGGGCTCCAAGGTCACTAGTGTTTCTTAGAATGTCGCTGCATTTTTTTCTGTGTTCTAAGCAAGTTCTGGTTTGAATGGAAATTGAGGCCTCTCAGGGCTGTCAGCTCCCCAGCTCAGTCATATATGTAACATACTTACCTTACCTTTTCTTTTTGAAGAGGTAAAATGTAGCTAAGAGAATTGAACAATTTGAAGGCATGAGCCCTCTTGGCAGAGAGAACAGCAAGAGCCAAACGCCAGGAATAAGACTTTGCACTGATGAGAACGGTGTGGACATGGGGCACACACCATAGAGTATTTTAAGCACTTTACATAAATTAACCTACTTAATTCCCACAAACCTGTGAGATAAGTACTGTCATTATGCCCATTTCCCAGATGAGGAAATCAAGGCTGAGAGAGGTAAGGTAACTTGCCCAAAGTCACATAGCTTGTGAGTGGAAAAACTAGGGTTTAAACCCAGGCTGACCCTAAGCTCTCTACCAACACATTATATTTTTATGAAGCTTAATTTGGATTGTTCTGACTCCTCTCCACTCTTTCCAATCACCATAGATGTACACATGCTGTAGCATTTAACACAAGGTGCTGAAATAATGTACCCATCTCTGAGCACTGAAGGTGAGAGCTGTGGATGTTCATCTCTGCATCTGTCTGGAATGGGTAGGTGCTCTGAAACACTGGAAAAAGTGAATAAGTGTGGTTCATTGCGAGCAGCCCTGCTAGATACTTGCTGACAAATTCATAGGGTACATTTTAGGATCTCTATCACTGAGTTGGAGAAACCTCTCAGTCTCAGGAGACCACTGGAGAAAGAGAATCATCTGGGGAGTGCCCACCTTCAGTGACTTAATGCCATCTCCAGGAAAGCTCCCCAGTTCCTTGGAGACACTTATTCTTAATAAACAGAGAAAGGACTTGGCATTTGAATTTTGAAATCCAGGCTATGGAGACTGATACCATAGCTGCCATCTAACCATTTTCAGAAAATGGGCCAACAGGCTTCTCATTTTAAGAGAGGACAGCTCCCCATCAACTGTTCTGACCAGTGTCCTTGGCCTGGGAAATAAGCTGGGGAAAGATGTTGCAAGTTCACCTATCCCCTAGCCTTCAGGAATATCCTGGTTCAAGGATATAGAAGGACATCCAGGCTTACCATGGACTTTAGGAGGTCATCCTGCCAGAGAGGAATATCTAGGCTACATGGAGTCTTTTTAATGTCACAGAATTAACTTCACAAAATCATAATCAAAGGCCCTGGTAACACACCCTCCAGTCCTGGTGGTACTCAAGCGGATACACAGGGCCCTTTATGTCATTTATGTTTCTACCTATTTTTATCAATTTCTGTTTTCTAGTTCTCAAATGTAAGCTCCTTGAGGGTTGAGTATTTTCCATCTTTATCACTATATTTCCAGAGTCTGGTGCTGGTAAGCACTCAAATATTTGTTGACTAATCTACTATGTGATGCCAAAATGACTGGATGAATGGCAGCCAAATTTGAAACAATGTCAGTTAGCAAGTGCTGCATCGCCAACCACTCCCAAATCTGGTGGCTCAAATCCATAAGTATTTGTTATTGCTCATGAGTCTCTGAGCCAGCTAGGTGGTTCTAGTAATCTGTGCCAGGCTTGTCCAAGCTCAGCAGGGCTGGCCTAGGTGTCTATGGGTAGATGACAGGTTGGCTAGTGGCCAGCTAGCCTAAGATGGCCTCACTCATATATCCAGTGGTTGGATAGCCATTGAGGAGATTTCAGGGGTGACTAGATCATAGGTCTCTTATCCATCTGGCCAGTGGCATCATTCTTGCCACATGGCCATTGCAAGATACCAAGAGGGAAAGGTCGAGACAAAGAACTGGCATACCATCACTTCCACCACATTGTATAAGCCGAAGTGAGCCAGCCCAGATTCCCAGAATTCCCACGATAGGAAAATAGATGCCACTTCTTGATGGAAATCACATCACGAGTGGTATATAGTGGCCAATTTTGCAGTCTTCCTTACAGATATATTTCAAAATCTATGGCTAAAAATACAGATTATGTGTTATACAAGCAATGCATTGTTTGAGGTTCCTTGATGGATGTTTCAAGGAGGTGGACTATTAATTCTGGGAGCTCACACGTGTCTTAATTTGTCATCATGTTGCCTATCAGGCTCCAAGAGCATCAGTAGTAGGGAGGCAATTACTTGCTTCCACCTAATAAAAGAAGTAAAAATAATTAGAATTATAATGAACACAATTTTTAGATAATAGTAAAAGGAGGGGGAAGAGCAATATCCATTGTACAAGTCCCAATTACATGCCAAGCACAGGATAGGGTCTTTTGTACACATTGTTCCCAGTTTCTAAGAATCCCAAAGATGTTTTTTTCCAACCATTTCTCTGATGTGGAAACAGGCTCAAAAAACACACTTGTTTTAACAGTGGTGACAGAACACAAGCTCAGGGTTTCTGACTTGAGAGTGAGGGCTTTTCCCATTAGGCCACACTCACATCTGAACATTCCAGGAAGAGAATACAAAGTGGGGAAGTAATTTGCTTTACATGGCTTGACCCCCTGATACTTAAGAAGGCTCCTGGCCCTGCAGTGCCATCTTGCCACTGCTAGAAATGCTTCCGGTCAAAGCTGGGTCAGGGATTTAGTAGCCATGAGGGCAGCTGTGATATTAAGGCTTCGGTTGTCTGATGACTTAAGGAAACAGTATATCTTAATTTTATTAATTCATGTTGATTTATAGCTTGGCTCTTTCCACAAAGGATTTAAGGAAACTTACAACAAAAACAATATAGCTGAACATAGAATCCCGGAAATCAAATGCTGTTAGAAATATATTCCCAGAACCATTTTTTCCACGGCATCTTTTACTGTCTTATGTGGACAAAATGAGAAATCATCATCTTAGAATCTATGTGGACAAAATGAGAAATCATCATCTTAGAATCTTGGCCCTAGAAGAGGCTGTAGTGGGTTTCAAACGAGAGAGCACAAAAACCACAGGGGAATATGTTTAAAATAGAGATTACTGAATCCCACTCCCAGAGACTGCTTTAGGTGGTCTGAATGAAGACTTAAAATATGTTTAAAGTAAATTCTAGATGTCTCAGGCAATTCTGTTGCAAGTAGCACACAGATTATACTCTAAGGAACCACTATAAAATCTAAACCGCTTAACAATGAAGGAATCGCCTTGCTAGCAATCTCCTTGCTAACTAATGCTGGCCCCAGAGGTAGAAAGATTAAAAAAAAAAAAAGAGAGGAGACTTCTGCCTTTAAAAAACTCAAAGTCTAGCCACAGAAACAGTGAATAACACAACCAATAGTGACACAATGTATTAGTGGCACAAACTTAAAGAACACTTTGAGGAAAGTGGGTCAGTTTCATCTACAAGCTGTCTCAGTGGGGAGTGATGGTTACGAGTATAGGTTCTGCAGATGAACTGACTGCAGGTGATATGAATCCTTGCTCTGAATTTGCCAGCTATACAATCTTGGGCAGGGAACATAACTTCCCTGGGACTTGGTTTTCTCAATTGTAAAGTGGTGATAAGGGTAGTACCTACCTTATTAGGTTGTGAGAGTACACTGGTAACATGTTATATCTCAGAGTTTTAATCTGTGTGTTGGCCATGTGTTTTCCTACTCTGGGTGCTGCAAAACCTATTTTAATGTTGTTAGTGGTGATGGTGTTGAATGTGGTAGTGGCGAAGTTGGTAATGGTGGTAATGGAGGTAGAGGGGATAATGGTGTTGATGATGGTAATAACGATGGAGTAATGGTGGAAGTGGTGGTAGTGATAGAGGTGGTAATGGTGATTGTGTCTAACCTCTCCTCAGTCTACTTGGAAACAAAAATAAAGATTACAAAAGCTACAGCCCAAAGACAAGAAAAGAAAAATCCTGATGTCTGATTGCAGAGCAAATTCTTCATTTCCCAATTCCCAAATAAAGAGAAGACTGAGATTTGGGAAGAGTAGTAAGAAAGATAATGAGTTCCATTTTTGCTAATAAATTTGAGATAAACAGAATTTCCTGCTGCAAAGATGATCTTATAGTTTTAGAGGATCATGAAGTTAGGAAATATAGACTTGAGGATCAGTTACACACAGAGATAATGTACTGGGAAGAGAATGTGCAAGGGAGGAAAAGAAGAGAGAAAAGATAAAGGGGCAAAATTACAAGTGCAAGGCTAGGACACTTCCCTCTAACATTCTATAGGTATATGTTAGTCAGTTACAAATTCAACTCATTTCTATTTTGTCCAAAAAAAAAGATCAGAGGAAACATTACCAAATGGCTTGCTGAAATCAAGATATACTATATGCACATATTCAACACCAACTTTCCATCTAATAACCTTATTAAAAAATGGAATAATGTCAGTTCAACATGACTGGTTCTCAGCAAACCTATGCTAGATCTAATGATTCTTGCTTTCTTTTCTATGTGATTACAACTACCACTTTTAAAATCCTTTTGTAAGTTATCCAGGTATCTTCCTCAAGGTTTTGTTTGTAATTTCAAGATTCTACCATTTTTCCCATTTTGAAAAATTAGAACATTTGACCTCTACAGACATCTAGCAGCTCTTCTATCCTTCATTATTTCTCAGAGATCACATACTAGTTTCATAATTTCATCTGAAAATTGTCTCCTCTTGTGTATAACTAGTGTTGACCTGTGACCTGTGAATTTATCCAGGGATATTCCACATTCTCTTAAGACATCTCACTCATCTTCAAGTGTTGATTCTTCCAAAACCACATTTGTTCTTATCCATCCAGTTTAAATACTCATTTCCTTTCCAGAGATAGTGGAAGCATACCATTCTGGATCAGAATATTGAATTTACCAAACATTCATGGGCTATTCATGAAAGGGCATGTCTTTATACATAGAACATTCCTTCCACATGTATCTGCATCACCTTTACATCTGCTCTATAGGACCTGACCACTCAAACTAGCCACCTATTCTACTCCATACCAGTTCACATTTCCTGATCCACCCCACCCCCAGCACTAATCTTAGTCACTAAAGAGACTGGTTGGGATTCTCATGATTAACCAGAGAAGGTGAACTCCTTAGCCAAAATCAATATTAAAACCTATTTGATAGTTCTCAAATCTAAAGGATTGGTTGGGCCACCCTGAAGAATTTGGGAGGGCTTCAAAATTCATTCTTTTTTTTTTTTAACATTTTTTGTTGACCTCTTATTAACTTCTAGTCTCTATGACAGCACTAGCTTTACAATAGTGAGCAAAATGATATATAACCATGGCCTATATGAAGCTTAAAGTCCACTAAGGAAGAGAAATATTAACCTAATTATCCCACAATTAAGTGTAAAATTCACTTTTTAGTATAATGAAAGAGGGTAGAGTAGGCAATTCTCCAATAATGTAAAATAGAAATATTCTGACTGAATCAAGAGTATCAGGGAAGGCTTCCTTAAAGAAAGGACCACAGAGCTGAGATCCAAAGATCATGCAAAAATGAACCAGGTTAGGGTTTCTCATTCTGGAGGCATATTAGAATTACTTGCGGATCTCTTAAAATGCTGATTACCAGCCTCTCTCTAAACCAATGAAATTTAAATATTTGGTGGTAGGCCCAAGCATTGTTATTTTTAAGGTCCCTCTCCCTGTACCCCAGATGATTCTAATGCGCAGCCAAGGTTGGGAGCCACTGAACAAGAACGAAGATACTGAAGGTGAAGGAAAGGGAATGTGCAAGGCCCCATGAAAGAGACAAACACAGCCATTGGAGGAGCCAAAAGAAGGACAGTATGGCTTGATTATGGAGAGCATGAGGGAGCTCAACTGTGGACGAGGTCGGAGAGGAGGGTAGGGGCCAAGGAGGACCATGAAGGCCATGTCAAAAATCTTGTGTTTTTATTTTAACATCAATGTAAATCTAGTGAAGTTGTTTTTTGCATTTTTTTAATGTTCTATTATTATTATTTTGGCTTCAATCAGCTTTGCAGCCTGAAAAAATAATTCTGACTTCCTGATAGAGAACGGAGTGGAGGGAGCAGAAGGGGGAGAGTGGAAGGAGAGTTGGAAGAAGAAGGGGGCACCCACCTGACATACAGACTGAGAACTGGAGGACAAGCAGCAACCTCTGTCCCTACGGTAGTGGGAGAGGGCACAGCGAGGTCTCTCCATGAGAGCGACAGGCCTCTCCAAGCAGGCAGAGCATTTTGGCAGCCTCAACAGGCACTAATCAAGTTTGGCTGAAACACTTCTTTTGGGGAGCACGAGACACAGTGGCTTTAATAGCCCCACTTGGCATAGAACTTGGCGACACTGCCATGATCCAGGAAGCCCTCTAGAAGCCAATATGCCCTGCTTAATTCCTCTGCAAACCTATGGCTTACAGCCATACAGACATATGCAGCCTTAACATGGTTACAGCATCTTAAACTCTTGAGGAAGGGGGGAAGAGGGATGTTCCCACCCAAGCACAGTGATAGAGAGGAAAATTATCAGAAGTGATTCTTGGCTGAGATTGGCAACATACACTGTCACTTGAACCTATCAATAGACCAGGCTGATGATGTTTTTCACTTAACACCTAGCGATGAGGCTGTCAGAAACTGGCAGGAGATCCCTGCATACCCTGCCAAGAGAGAAGAACATGAAAATCTGTCAAAATTTATGCTTGCTAATAAATATACTCCTGGAATTCTTTTTTAAAGAACCCAGGGTTTTAGCTATCTAGGCAACATTTGCCAGGGATTCAAAAAGCCTGATCCAGCTCCAGTTTTCACATGACTTTGGCATGCTAGCAGAGGAAAGAGGCAAGGCAGAGGCCTAGTGAAGGAAGGTCCCCAAAGATACTAATTGTTATAAATTCTAGTGTGGTGTCTGTGGTCTGTCTATGGGCAAAGTGAGTGGACATATATTATTGCTGTTGGGACTCCCTCTAGGCCACTGGGGCCACATTCCCAGTAGTACCTACATCTATAGCAGCCATAGGGTCTCAGGGGAAAGGGGAGGTGCAATAACCAGAAGTCAATGCTATCTGGCTGCTGTGCAGTCATTGGTGCTGTTCAATGAATATTCCCAATAGGATTGCATTTCGCAAGCCCCTGGAAGCTAGGTGAGGTCATATGGCTTGCATTGGCCAATGTAAGTCATGCGTATTACACTTCAGGATAAAAGCTTTAAGAGCCAATGCATAATTTGCATTTATGCTTTCCTCCTGCCCCAGCGACTGGCAGCAGTTGCTGCACCAGTAGCTGGGCCCCAGAGTGAGAACGACCCAGACCACTGCCCCAGCTGACCTTCAATAGACATGGAGCTTGAGTGGAAAATAAAATGAGATGTTTTAAGTCACTGAAATATGGGTATCGCTACAACATAATTGAGCCTACATGTTCTCTATTAGAGCCACTTTGAACAACTCCTCTCTTCCCTCACTCTCTTCCCTGTAATGGGAATGGCTTATTGCATAGTGATTACAATCCAACATGCCTATGTTCTAATCTATCAGTGATAACTTTGAATGAGGGTCTTAAACTCCTTAACCTCATTTTCTTTATCTCTTAATTATAAATAATACTGTTCACACTGTAAATTTCTTGCAATAATTAAATAAAATAATTAACTTTCATTGCATGCTGTGCAGAAAATAGTCAACATAGCACGCTTGAGACTGCTATCCTTAGAAACTTCTGCTTGCAAGGTTGATCCTTGGATAGCATCTGTGAACTTGGATTTCAGGAGGGTTCCCATCATTCCAAAACTGAAAAAGTTACCTGCTATACTTAAACTGTTTTGTGCTGAAATCTACTTTTCTTTGAGAAGTCTAGAATTTTGGTAGTGCTAGGCAGAAGGCGCCTACATGACCATCCCCCAATAAAATCCGTGGGCACTGGGTCTCTAACAGTCTTCTGTGGTAGGCAGCAATTCACATTTGTCACAACTCATCATTGGAGAAATTAAGAGCATCTTGTGTGACTCCACTGGGAGAGAACTCTTGGAAGCTTGTGCGTGTTTTCCTTCAGACTTCCCCCATGCACTTTTTCCTTTTGCTTATTTTGCCTTTATACTCTTTCATTGTATAAGTCTTAGCCATGAGCCCTACAACATCCTGAGTCCTGTGAGTCTTCTATATGAATCCTCAAAACTGGTGGTAGTCTATGCAACTTAAAAATATTGTTTACTTGGACGTGGTTCCATAGTGTAATGGTTAGCACATCTGCTTTACACGCAGAAGGTCCTGATTTCACGCCCCAGTGAAACCATGCTCCATGGTCTACGGCCATGCTACCCTGAACAAGCCCGATATCTGATCTCAGAAGCTAAGTAGGGTCAGGCCTTGTTAGTACTTGGATGGGAGACCAGGTGCTGTGGCATAAAATAATAATAATAATAATAATAATAATAATAATAAAAGTATTGTTTAAGTTAACAAGAAGTATAAGGATTGTTAGTATTAAAAATAAAACAAAGGGAAATGTACAGAAAGAAATGAAAATACCTAATTCAGAGGTAACCACAAAATACCAGGAGACAGACTTAAGTCCCAAAGGTACTTGTTCAACTACCAACCACCCAGAATGGTGACTTATCTAGCTTAAGATTCCAAACAGTACACTCCCTATTGGACCAGCATTGGCCACCAGCACTGAGTCTGTTCCTGACAAAGGTTGGCACACAAATAGTCATTTCTACAGTGACTTGATGAAAACAACAATGCTAGGAGCAACAGGAACCATTATCTAGTGAGCACTGTTCCCCAACTTCTATAACATCATCTCATTTAATCCTAACAACAGCACTCTTGGGTAGGCACAATGGTTATCCCCAAGTACAGGTGAGAAAACAAATACAGAGAAATTTCGCCATGTGCCAACAGGACAACATCAGAGAGTGTGGACTTGGAGTCCAGCCCACCTTGGTTCCCATCTCAACACAATATGCGTTTCCTGAGGCTGGCATAATAATTGCCACCAACTGGGGGACTTAAAACACCAGAAATGTGTTCTCTCAGTTCTGGAGGCAAGAAGTCCAAAATCAAGGTGTCAGCAGGGCCATGTTCCCTCTGAAAGCTGTAGGGGAGGACCCTTCTTTACCTCTTTCAGCTTCTGGTGGCTCTATGCGTTCCTTGGCTTGTGGCCACATCACTCCAATCCCTGCCTCTGTCTCCACATGGCCTTCTCTTCTGTGTCTGTCTCTCATCTGTGTGTTTCTTATAAGGATACTTGTAACTGGATTTAGGGCCCACTCAAATATTCAAGGATAATCTTATTTCAAGATCCTTCACTAAATTAAATCTGCAAAGACATTTTCCAAATAAGGTCACAGTCACAGGTTCCAGGGATGAGGACCTGAACATATCTTTCCAGGACCACCATTCAGTCCACTACAAACATCAACAGTTATTTGTATGCCATTGTGGGCCAGTTACTTAACCTTTGAGCATGTCACAGGATTGCTCTGAGGGTCAAGTGAGGCAATGCATGGAAAACATTTGGCATGTGGTCTAACATATAGTAAGAGCCCAACAAATGCCATCTACTATTATTGCCTACAACTGCACAATTGTTGAGAGGAAGAACTAGGATTTGAACCAGGCACGTGTAACTGCTATTAATTCTTACTCCATTCTGAGAACAGTTAAAGAGAGAGGCTTGGAGAAATCACTGTAGACCCAATGATCACCTAGCCATCAACCTGTGGTCATTCTGACTAGGTCCTTTTTATTTTTTTTCAGCATTTATTTATTTTTATTTTTTAACATTTTATTTTTTTTATTTCCCCCCCACCTCCCCTCTCCTCCCTGGTAACCACTAAATAAGACCTTTTTAAACACTCTTTAGGTCCAGAACATGTGAAGGGGCTGAACTGCCTCCAGACCTCCTCCTAAGGCCCTCAAAATAATTCTGGAGAATCTCGGCTCCTCTGTTTCACCATCTCGAAAACCCCGACGGTAATCACAGCTGCCACTCTAGAGTGCTTTGAGGGTTATCAAGTTAATGACTATAAAGTCTATGGCACTCTTCAGAGGAAAAAGCCATGAAAATCAGATAAATAAAACAGTCAATCAGCACATGTTTATTGTGTCCACAGGATGCACAGCACTGTACTCAGAAATAAAGTAAAGGAGAGAAAAGCAAAAGAAAAGGAGAAAAGTTTCTAGTACAAGGCCAGCTATAAACTAAAGAGCTAGAGCATTCCGAGGCTTTAAAAAATGAAGGAGGTGCCCACAAATCAGTAAGGAAAAAGACAAAGAACTCAATTGTGGGAAAAAAATGCATGAAGGATTTAAGTAGGCAGTCCACAGAAAAATAAACTACATAACTAGCCAATAAGCAATGAAGAAACACTTAATCGTCCTCATAATCAAAGCAATAACAAGATACCATTTTTCACTTATTGCAGGCATTTTTTTTTTCAATTTTCTTATACACAGTACTGCCAAGGCCATAAAAAAACAGATACACTCCACCCACTTTGAGAGACAACATGAATTGGAGAACAACTTGTCTGAAGAGCAATGAGGGAATGGCTATCACAATTAAAAATATATATGCCTTTTGACCCAGCAATCCCACAGCTAGGAATCTTCCCTAGCAATAAAATTACCAAAAAAAAAAAAAAAAAATACCTGGCTATATAAAAATATTCATTACAACATTGTTCTTAATGACAGATAATTGAGAACAACCTATTGTCTAGGAGTAGCACACACTAGTTAAATTATGGATAACGTACTTGGTAAACACTAAGCAGATGTAAGCAAGAATGAGCTAACTGTCTGGCTCGTAAGAGAGAGTGCCAAGGTAGCATATTAAGAGAAAGAAGCTAGAGCAGAACAGGATGCATAATATAGCCCTTTTGTGAATGAGAATATGGGGGGGCCCTCACATTCAAGGATCATCCTCAAGATGTGCTGTGAACATACCTGAATCTGCACTCCTGGCCCTACTGTGACCAAAGGCCTGCCCTACAATGAGGCTGGAATCTGGAGAAATGGGAGATTTATTTTGTTTTCCTTGTGAAAGCCAAACCACTCAGATTCATCACAAGGAAGAACATCATGTATTAAGATCCTGAATTCGAGATCAGACTACCCAGGTTCAAATTCCAACTCTGGTGCTGCTTAATAGCTGTGTTACTTTGGCAAATCACTTCATCTCTCTGTTCCTTACTTTCCTTAAAGTAGCAATAACATCTGTACTTTCTTCATAGAGTTATTACAAAAAATAAATACATTACTATCTGAGGAGAGCTTCAAACAATGCTTGGCTGATAGCCACACCCTCTGTACGTGCTGTTAAGCAAGTAAATTGGACTCAAACATTGAGTGCCCCATCTATTGAATCCCAGTGTGACCCCCTGTGTTAATGTGGCCCCAAACACCCAAGGGAAAAAGAAGATATGAAAAGAAAGGTGCCTTTCACGTATTCAGTGGGCCACTCCACAGGATGAAGTCATTCTGAAAAGGATAATTAGACCTCCAAATGGTTTTCATTTTATTTCATTTTCTTGCCTAAAGTTGACAAGCAAGGAGATTGTGTTACTTCTATAGCCTCCAAAAGCAAAGCCACCCCATTCCCCTATTTCTATAGCAAACTCGTGAAAGAGAAAAGCCTGCTGGTACAAACTGCTTTGATGAGAGGAAGCATCTAAAATGCATTTTAATTTCAATTTGTGTGAAGCTTTTGTATCAAATTACTGATCTGGGGCATGATGTGGCTCAGTGAAGAATCCCATTTTCCATCAGTTTGGATGTATTTGGTGTGCTGTCAAGAGGTAAAATAATTAAGGCTGAAATCTAGTCTCCACCGGAGACTATCTACTGGTGTCCTACTTCTTGCATTGATCAAGTTAGGTGACAGACCAACAATTAGTATTCAAGAACCAGCACTGCCCCCTTGGAGGTCCCAGATCAGACAAAAATTCCCAGGCAAATCAATGAATCCAAGGAGCTCTTCACTCAAATGTGATCGTGCCAGTAATATGATGCTAACTGCACCACCAATCAACTAGGGCAAACCAAGGTTGCTTGAACAAACGAAAACAGAAGCTGAAAGAATTCAGTAAAGCAGTTGAATTTTTCAAAACCTTCAAGTAACTGGTACTAGGCAGATGAATTCACAGAGTTGTTTTAGCAAGTCAGATTAAGTCTGCATTTGGAAGCCAAAGTAATCAGGCTAGAAAAGCTACCATCGCTTATATTGTTTTTTTATTTCTCTGGTCTGGCATATTAGGCAGTCTCATTGGGGTATACAAGTTCTGCTCTCTACAAGGATCCCATTTACTGGGACTGTACACCCATCCCCAGCTGCTATGAGTGTTGGCTGCTAACAGATACCTCCCTTCCCAGAGAATGGCTTTGCTGACAGGAGTCATGTCATCTAGGAAAGCACATGCTGCCCTCGAGTCCCACCAACAACAATCACCTGGGGGCCGCCAATGACTCCCTGAAAGCAGAATCAAAGGGCAGACTCCTTGTCTCAAGAAAGAATAGCTCTACAGTGGGCTTCTCCATGAATCAGGCCAAGGCTAAGCTTTTAACCAGGGCCACAGACTTGCCTAGCAATTCCCTTTCATCTTATCATCCTCACTCTCTTACAGGAGTCTGCTACAGAGCTTCTGAGAGCATTCGCTCAATAAATCACATATACCCAAATCCCTGCCTCAAGCTCTGCTTTTGCAGAACCCAACTGTATTAGTTTCCTATCACAGCTATAACAAATTACCACAAACTTAGCAGCTTAAACAATGCAAATTAATTACCTTAAAATTATGAAGGTCAGAAATCTGACCCAAATCCCACTGGACTAAAGGAAGGTGTTGACAGTGCTGTGTTCCTTCTGGAAACTCTGGGGGACAACCCCTCCCTTGCCTTTTCCATTATCTAGAAATTACCTACGTTCCCAAGCTCATAGCCCTGGATCACTGCAACCTTTTCTTTCATTGTCATATCATCTTCTCTGACTCTGATCCCTTCTGCATCCCTCTTATAATGGTGCTTGTAAATACATTGGACTTGACTAGAGAATCCAGGCTAATCTCCCCATGTCATGATCCTTCACTTATCACATCTGCAAAGTTCCCTTTACCATGTCAGGTAACATACTCACTGGTTCCAGGGATAAGGATGCAGACATCTCTGGGGCCATTATACTGCTCCCACACCGATCTAAGAGAGTTGGTATAAGGAGTTGGTCTTAAGAACAGACCCAAAGGAAGGGATTCTGGAGTTGAATCACTTATTGGCTGCCTGGCATGAGTAGTTCATCATTGATGGGAGATGGAGCATCATCCATTCCTGGCACATTGGTCATAGTGCAATTGCTAAGACTTTCACCTGTGGATGACTAGGACAGACTATGGGTGGAAGGGGATGCACTGGCTTGTAGAACATCTTTAGCGCTGGAGAGAAATAAGAGATATAGTAATTATGAGTACTGTGAAATAGGGAAGCTGTTGCTGAATACCTATGTCAGAGAAAAAATGATAGCCTCAGGGCAATCACTCAACAATTTAGAGCAAATTGTGTCAGAAAGCTTCCTTGGCAATATTTAAAGAAACCCTGATCTTCTTCAGCATGAAAACAGAGCTAAAGAACAGACACAGGACTTAACTACAAGAATAGCAGAACTTCAGAGAAGGCTGGATTCTCAGGCTAGGCACATGTCCTACACCAAAGTCAAGGCCCTGATGGGGAGGAATGAAATGTTGAGACTTGGGGTGGGGATATTTGGGAATATGCACTTGATTAGCTTCAACCCTAAGATCCTCTGAACCCTCTAGGCCTGCCAAAGTGTCCTCCCATCTCTTGGAACACAGTCTTTTTTCCTTGCATGAAGAATAAGCAAAATCTCAAATGGGGTAAGTGCCTAACAAAATAATTACCTCCACCTTCTCTGCTGGCTACCAGATCAACACCAAGGGTTCAATCTCAGCCTAATCTGATGAGCCAGTGTTGGGCCTTCTAGAAAGAGAAGGATACATTCCGTAGTAGCCACAAGACCCTGGCTAACATGGCTAGGCAAAAATCAGGAGAGCATAATGAAGAGTGAATCTCTAGGGTGCTTGGTCAACAGGGGCAGAATATAAAGCTTTTTAGATAAAAGAGTTTATTTGATGGGGAGCCCTCCTATGACACAGGATTTAAGGTAAAGTTCTGAGAGACAAATCTTATATGCAGCAGGGATGGTTCTTGGGAACTTGGACTTAAGCTCCTCAGAAGGGGGTTATGGGCAACAATTTAATCAAAGCCAACTATTAGCAGAGACTTTAGGTTTGGAAACCATCGCTGAGGTATCTGAAAAAAAGAAATCTGAGCTGACATTCCAGGAAGCCCCAATTCTTCATGGGATCTAAAGGAAAGGAAACTCTACTTGTTGGGAGATTGCATAGCTGTCTCCTTTAACCAAGGGTAATCAATGTGACACTATGCAAAAAAAAAAAAAAACATAGCAGGATTAAGAACTGCTATCATTAGAAAGGCCTACTTGTAAGATTGGCCCTTGGCTGGCATCTGGAAACTTGGATTTGGGGAGGGTTCCCACCATTTCCAGAATAGGGAAGAGAGTTCACTATGCCTAACTGTAAAAATAATATGGTTTTTGATGAACACCTGCTTTCTTTCTGGGAAGCTGGAATTTGGTCATGTGCCAGGCAGAAAGTATCTATGTGACAATCCTTAATAAATACCCTGGACACTGAGTGTCTAATGAGCTTCCATGGTAGACAACATTTCATATGTTCTCACAACTCATTTCTGTGAGAATTAATCAAATCCTATGCAACTCCACTGAGAGGGGACTCTTAGAAGCTTGAACCTTGTTTCCTCTGGTCTTCATCCCATGCACCTTTCCCTTGTGCTAATTTTGTTTTGTGTCCTTGCATTGTAATAAGTCATAATCACCAGTACAACTATATGAATCTACCTAGCAAATCATCAAACCTGGAAGTGGTCTTGAGGACCTCTGACACACACTGTGACAAACAGATATACATAGTTTTCTTCACAAATATTTATCTGGGGCCTCTTGAGAGCAAGAAACTTAGTGGATCATGAAGAAAATGCCCTCTTACCCTAAGAGTTATTCTTTTTCTGCCTACCATAGGTGATTTTGCTTCCGTTTGAACCCATTGTTGTTGTATTCCATCTTACTTAACATATAAGGTGTTTGGTTTCAAACTTAGAAGTGTATGTCTTCACCATATAAAAATAGAATTTTTCAGAACTTCTGGGGGCTCCCTTCCTATTCTCAAAGTATAGGTGCAGACCTTTAACCCACTTCCCCAAAAGATCTCCAAAATGTTTAAAATTTTAATGTTCTTTCACTATTTCTAAACTACCTTTTGCACAGATAAGCGGGGCCAAAATTATCACAGTAGACCAAGTCTTAAAAAAGGAGAGGAATTATTATGATGAAAAAAATATCAAAAGTGAGTAACTGAGTGAGAAAAGAAAGAAGTAAGAGATGGTTTAGGTCATTCCAGGAACCTGCAAGGAGCTCAAATCCTGGAATGAAGAGGTGGGGAGATGGCCTAGTCAGGTACACTCAAAAGGTGCCCCCTTTCAAGGTATGCTAAGGAAAGAGAAAAGTTATTCTAGTAATAAAGGCATAAAAGTGAGCTGTGTGTGTATAGCTGAAACCTACAAATCATCTCATCAATGGCACCTCAAGTTGCTACAGGGTAGTAACTCTGATTGGAACACTGTTTTTCTCCCCTCTATTCTGAGTACTCTCTCCTAGACAACTTCTCTTTCAGTTTCTTCTGTTGCTCCCCTTTCTAATTCTCAGCCATAGTTCTCCTGTTCTCAGATCTCTGTTCTCTGGCCCAGTTTCATTAGGCATAAGATGATGGTGCCACAGTTTGATGTTTAATCAACCTATATTCTACTTTAGGCTTGGGATTCTTTACCGCATCCTATCAACACCTAGTTACCTGCCATAGGGACAGGTGAGTGTCCTGTTCAGGCTCATCACAGAAAACAGATGGCATGCTGAAAGGAGTGAGAGAGAGTTTATCATAACTATAAAGGTGTGGGAAAGCTGGGGGATACCCACAAGGAGTGAAGCTCTCCAAAGCTAGCAACAGCGAGAAGCTGATACTATCCCCAAGACTGAAGACAGAAATGGAGGTAGTGTTACCAAAATTTAATAAGATCTATAGCTTTGGGAGAAGGCCACCTGACAGGAGCTGTGGCCCACCATAGAGAAATACAACCACTACTAACCTGTGTTCCATCAGAAAGTGAATCAGGAGTTCAAATGTGCTCAACTCTAATCCTTCCTTCCCTCCAATCTCCTTCAAGCACCTTCCATTGACCAAACCCAAGGAGAAATCAGAGGGCAACAGAACTTACTGATTGGTCTAGAGGAGCAAATGGAAGCTGCCCAGCTTAATAGCTGAGTACAAATCTACACATACACACACAGAAATATAAATCAAGGTACATTCCAGAAGCTTTTATTTATGTGAAATAGACAACAGATTTCAACATATCGAGAGGATTTAAAAATTTGTTTGGAAATGCAGTTTTGTGCTTCGATAGTACACCTCGGTAGGCAGACAGCTATTAACATACTCAGATGTCTAGAGTGGTCCTCCCCCTCTAGTCGGCTGATAAAAGATTCCACTTTAAAACAAGATGGGAGCATTTGGGGAGTAGCTATGCTCTTCAGTACCTCTCTAGGGTAACACATACAACAGAGATTTTGCTGCCTGTCTGCTCCCACAGTGATGCTGGCACTTTCCAGCAATCATGTGTCTCATAGGATCAATATTACTTTTCTGTGTTACCAGGTCTCAGTTTTGATGAACCCAGCAGAGACTTTGTGCCTGCCTTACTCAATCACTCTGGGGTCTTGTCTCAAAAGGGGATATCTGTGATCAACTTCACATTTCCACAGTCTGTGGATATTAATCCTAATGAACAGCACTTATTCTGGGTTCTCCCTGACAAGTCGTAGGAAAATCCTGCATGAAATGAAGACTCAGATGTTTGTGCAATTTCCTGTTCAAATATGCTGCTTGAGAGTTCCACTATAACTGAAATCACCAGACCCCCAGAGACAAAGGGCTTAGAGGTGGTTAGACACTGAAGAGATGGCCACGAGGGCACAAAAAGAGGAAAAGCCTGGGGGAACAAGTCTCCCGCTCCTTTCGGTGGCAGTAATGTCTGCCTGTACAGGTGAGCAGAAAGTGCCTACAGAGATTGTGTTCACTTTTCCTTTGATGGTAAAACTCTCATTCAGTTTAACAGACAGTAAGTGGCTTTGTAGTTTTGCCATTAAGTAATATTCCTGCAGTAAGAATATTTTTCTTTCAATTAACAGTTCTCTGAGCAAAGAAGCTAACTCATTTCTTGATGCATAGAAAGTTACCACCCTCCTTAGGCTCTGTAGGAGAGGCAGGGTAGCATTACGGTTAAGGGCTCCAGTTCTGCAATTGGCTATTCCTGGGCTTAAATACCAAGCCACTGAACTTCTCAGAGCTTCAGTTTTCTTACCTATAATTTCTTATCTCTTAGAGGTAATTATGACCCTTCCTCACTGAGTTAATGACAAGATAAAGAGAATAGATATAGTTCAGCATAGCCTCAAAAAATTAAACATAAAATTGCCATATGAGCCAGCAATTCTATATGAAAGAATTGAAAACAAATATTCAAATACTTATACACAAATGTTCATAGCAGCACTATTCACAATAACCAAAAGGTGGAAACAGCCCAAATGACCATCAATGGATGAATGGATAAATAAAATGTGGAATATCCATAAAGTTGAATATTATTCAGCCATAAAAACAATGAAGTACATATGCATGCTACAATATGGATGAACCTCAAAAACATTATGCTGAGTAAAAAAGGCAGGCACAAAAGGCTGTATATTATACAATTCCATTTATATGAAATATCCAGAATAAATAAATCTATAGAGACAGAAATCAAACTAGTGAGGTTAGGGTAGAAGGGAATGGGGAGTGATTGCTTAATGGTTATGGGGTTTCCTCTTGGGGTAATGACAACATCTTAGAACCAGATAGAAGTGGTAGTTACACAACACTGTGAATATACTAAATGCCACAGAATTATACATTTTAAAATAGTTAATTTTATGTTATGTGAATTTCACCTCATTTGAGGAAAAAAAAAAGCTCAACATAGTATGAGGAATATAAAAAGTATGCAATAAATGGTAGCTGTTATAACATCCCATGTGTAACTTAAATCCCCAAGGACTTCTATAGTCTGTCTCCAAATCACATCTCTAACATTATCTCTCCTATACCAATCCTCCTGTACCAATCATTCTCATCATTTGGGGGTCATGAGTTCTTTCAAGAATCTGCTAGAAGCACTGTATCTTATCTCCAGGGGGAAAAAACACACAAACAAAATTTTCCACTCAGCTCTCAGGTTTCAAGGCCATCCTAAGCAGTAAGAATGTTCCTGATCTTTGCGAATTTCAGATCAAGGGAATGCACATACTCTACATCAAACCCCTCAGTATTACCTGATCCTCCACACAGATTGCTACATCTAGCTTTCTTTCACTCTTATCCCTCCTCACCCAGCAATGTCTGCCACCCTTTAAGACTCAGATATTTCACGACATCTGCTATGACTACCCCAGTCTTCAAGGCCCTTTCCTTCTCCAGAATTTTTTTGAAAGTCCATTTGGAGTCACCCATTTGGTACTGATCGCACACTGCTTTATATTTTTGGTTTTCTATTTTTAAAAGGTTTACTTTTATATCCCACTATATAGTAAGCCAGAGGGGGTAGATTCAAGTGTCTTCAGAAGCTAGCCAGGGATTATGGTAAACTAGAAAGGATACCCACTTCTAAAAGTTCCAATGTCGTTGAGTCTTCTGTTTTTCAAGAAAAGCCAGAAATCTGGACATGTACGTGAGATATTTTGGGTTTCAAATGTTATTAACTACATCCCCAAAGAAGCATATAGTAGGGGGACATATTTTGGTGAATGCATGGCTTGTCTTGATCAGACAAAAGTGATGGTAAGAACCACCACTCTTCAGGGCCATCTTAGCCCTATGTTACTGTAGCACACGCCTGAGTGATTTTTAAGGGGCCTAAAGTTCTTTGACCTCATGTTCTAGGACAACGGTCAATTAGCAAAAGTGACCGCGGTCAGATTTTTCTATAAAAGACCTAATACTTTGTTTTAACGCTCACTCCTGGGAAGGAGAATTCAGACTGTGTCTTTGAAAAACAGGACAAAGTTGTGCTTAGATTAAAGGTGATGATGACTTAGATCATTTCAATAAGTATTTAGGCAGTTATTTCATGATACACACTGTTCTGTGCAAGGGACAAGACAGATCATTCCTATCCTAAGACATCTAGAAATGAAATACAATAAGATATTGATGAAGAACAGAAATAGGGCATACGCAAAAGAAAATACAAATATCCAACAAATACACAAAAAGATGTCCATCATCACCAGTGTTCAGGGACATGCAAATTAAAAAGCACTTCATATGGGCAAAAAAAATAATGTTTGCTAATGTCATTAATGTGGGGAAATCGTTACTCTCAAAACGGCAAGTGGGAGCATAATTTCGTTCAGGAACTTTCAAGACAATTTGCCAGTATCTATTAAGATTTAAATGATATCCCGTGACTCAGCAATTCTACTTCTCAAAGCAACCCTAGAGAAACACTCAGAGTCCACAAAAGAAACATGTTCAAGGAAGTTCATTAAAAATTGTTTGCAATAGCAAAAAATCTGCAAATATCCTAGATGTATATCAATAGGGGGCTGTGAAAGCAAGCTGCCCTATGTGGTCATATAATGAAATACTATGCAGTATATAAAACAGTGAGGTAAATCTGTATGTTTCAACATAGAAAAGCCTCTAAGACACAGTAATGAAGAAAGCAGACACACACACTAAACATTATTACCCATTTTCTATGGTACAAATCTATGGATGAAAACACATTCAAAAAGTTTTAAAAGGATCTATACTAATAAGAGTGGTGGCTTCTCATGTGGAGGAATTCCCCAGGAATTGCTGTGATGGTCAAGGCAGCTTGAGACTTATTGGTAATGTTTAATTTTTTTACAAATGGTCATGCATTACCCGTGTGGTTGAAACACTTAAAAACATGTAAGTGGTTACTTTATGAATCTGTTTTTGACAAGGACATCCTGTGAAATTCCACTTTGTCACAAGCGTAAAACACTCATAGTTCCCCTCATTCAACATTATTTGCCCATTTTTTTGTTGTTCACACTACAGTGACTCTCTAACAATTCACTACTTTGCTAATGTCATTAATGTGGAAAAATGGTTACTCTCAAAACTGCAAGTGGGAGCACAATTTGGTACAGGAACTTTCTCCAAGTTTCAGAACAACAGCCTCCCATCAGAATCGCCTGCCAAAACTTGGAAATGAAAGCAGGTCTGCCAAAGAAGCAGAGCCTAAGGCAGCCATTATAACAAGGGTGGGCAGCCTTAAGTTCTTCAGTCTTTCTGAGGCTGCGGTGACCAAGGCTCTTTCTCTCTCTCTGGTGTGTTGTAAGCAGGAGACATCTCAGGGTTTGGACCTGGGGCAGCAGGAGTGGGATCTTTAGCGGTATTACTCCTGGCTGCATGATCTCTAGACCTGTGTTCCCAGCCCTCCCAGAGATACTGTGAACTGCCTGGTTCCATTTTCATAAATTTATTTTCTGCCAAAAATTAATCAGTACTAACTTCTAGTGTTTGCTTCTGAGAAACCTGACTGACCCAGTGATCTTGGGAAAGTTACCTAATTTCTTCTGTTTATCCATCTGTAAAAATGAAGATAATGATACCTATCTCAAAGAGTTGTAAGGAGACAAAATATATGCCATATGTTTAAAATATATATTGTATATATGAACTGTAGGTTAAATGCATGTATATTAATATATCAGTTGAATATGTTTTATGCACTTATATGAATATATAAATATTACATATCTACATATGCTATCTGTATTAAGATAGTATATGAAAATACCTGACCCTAAACCTTTCATCTCAGGGTTGGGGGCAATGGTGCACAATGGGTTCTTAGAATTGATCATAGAAATACTGCAGTGGATTTTCGCTCCTAATATCTCACAGATAAACAGAAAGGCAAATAGTATACAGCTTTTTAAGGAGGCAGAATAAATAAATAAAAACATGGCATTTGTAGACCTAAGCTTGAGTACAAATAATCACTCTGAACCTCCTGTGGCTCACTTATTTTGTGTAAAATCTGCAGTGACCTTTTCATCGAAGGCCAATTTTCTGAAACCAAATAACTTCCAACCAGAGGCCAGCTGACTTGACGGCATTCACAGAACTCACCAACTCTAATATCAGTCACAATAAACACCATTAGGATTGAAGATTTTCTGCAAAATGACTCTGAAACCCTAGAATGAAGTCCACAGCCAAAACAGGTGACATCAAGATTAACGACTTTGTTGGGTGCCCACTCCAATGTTCCCTTATTAGCCCAGGTAATCAAGAGTCTGAGAATGTGATGGCTTGGAAAGGCCTCCAGGATCCTGGTGTGAAAATTAGTCTGAGCATCAGATTCTCTAGAGCCAGAAATCCATGCTCCCCATCCAGTTCTAGGGAGTACATAACCCCCACAACAAGTCCTCCAGCTATTCCATCAGCCAAAACAAATGAGGTTGGGAGCCTTTGAAATGATCAGCCACAGTGAGCCAAGACAGAAATGGAGCTGAGTTGAAAATGAGTGTGTCTTTTCCTACTTCTCCCTGGACTATCTGCAGAACAGATCCAGGACTTCCTTGCAAATTACCAGGTATCATTACTGTGTTCTGCGTTAAGATTTTTCACCTAAGGACTTCAGACTTCCCCAGGACATTCCTTCAAACATCCAAACAACAGAATAAGATAAGTGGAAAGTACAAAGCCCAAATTCAAGTGGGGAAAAGGCAGCAGCAAATATCAGCCTAAATCCAAAGCTGTCCTCTGCTTTAGCCTTAAAATAATGTTTGATCAAAAGGAATCACAGCCATTCTTCCTCCCTTAATTCAGGAACTGGTTATTGCATTTGAAGATGAAGTCATCATCCCCCCCTCAGCCATCTTTCTTCTTTCTCTTCCTACCCTACTCTAGTCATTTCTTCCAGAAGAAATGTTTATACTTATATTTGTTTCCCCAATATACCTCTCCATTTTTCTAGATATGGAACCCCTGCTCTTTCTTGTAAAAAATTTCATGTGGTTTTGCCTGGGGCCGAACTTGCTATCCACAGACCTCCCCCACCAACACACACACACACACACACACACACACACACACACACACACACACTCATACACACAACCCTTACTGTCATGTTAGGAGTGAACACCATTACTCAGAAGTAGCCAGTTCAAGAGTGACCATATGACCTAAGTCAGATCAGTCAGTCTCCCCTGATATATGAACATCAAAAGAAAGTCTCTCTCTTGCTCTAAGACTATGAGTCATAAGGATAATATAATCTTAAGCTTCTTCTGACCATTTTCCACAGAAATATGGAAGAAGCTCTCTGCAGTAGGAAACAATAACCAATATCCAAAGAGAAAAGAGATAAAAGGATAAACAGGAATAGACACAGAGTCCTGATATTATCAAATGAGCCATTAAAATAATGCTGTTTAATAAAAAAGAAGAAAATCGGACAGGGTTCCATAGTGTAGTGGTTAGCATGTCTGCTTTACACGCAGAAGGTCCTGAGTTCACATCCCAGTGGAACCATGATCCATGATCTACCACCATGCCACCATGAACAAGCCCAATGTCTGATCTCAGAAGCTAAGCAGGGTTGGGCCTGGTTAGTACTTGGATGGGAGACCACCTAGGAAGCTCAGGTGCTGTAGGCATAAATAATAATAACAAATAATTTTTTTAAAAAAAAGAAGAAGAAAATCAAAAAAATTCACTTGTAATATGAGATTGGGGTTAGAAATGGTGAAAGAGTAAAAGGCAAATAGCAAATGAGTAAAAGACCTCGCAGGCTATAAATAAATATTTAGGCCATAGTGTGAATCTTGGCATTTGTATAGCACCTGCTGAGTGCCCAGCTTTAAGCTAGGGGCTTTCAAATACATTTCATGTAGCACTGGGAGATAGGAATTCCTTGTAACTCACACCAATTTATTCAACAAGTAAAGTGCCTGGCTAAGACTCTGATACAGAGAAGTACTTAATAAATATTTTATTGAATGGTTGTGGTCTGATAAATTCAGGAGACAAGGGGACTATAATCTCCCTTGATCTTAACACACCACTTCTATTAATTCGGCTTAGGCATAGAGCTTTTATCCATCATGTCACAGAATTGCCTCTAACTGACTATGTGCTGTTAAGCTGAGACTCAGCTATCTCATACCTCTGCAAATTACTCTTCAAGATCCAGTCTCTGCTGTAAATTTATTTCTATTCAAATTCACCTTTTCATTTCAGCCCATCATTTTGGTCTGTCGACATGATGTGAAATCTTGACTCCATCATTCTTCCTTCCAGCTTTACATCATTTGGAAATTTAATAGGTTCACCTACTACAACTATGTCTGAGTCATTGATAAGTACAAACAAGATAAGAAGAGAGTACTGCAACTTGCTGGTAGAGAAATTTCCTTTCCCCCCTCCAAGAAATTGACATTAGGAGATTTTCATATAGAAACATTCAGCTATGAATTAACCTGTTAACTTATCCAATCCATGTTTTATGATCATAAAAAAAAGTAGAGTCAATTCAACATGACTTGTTCTATCATAAAGAGAGATAGAGTCGGTTCAAAAAGACCAGTTCTTGGTGAACCCATTCTGGTTCCCAGCGATCACAGCTTTCTCTTCCATTGGTTTACAAGCCATCTTTTTAATAATTCAGTCTGGGATTGTACCAATCACTAGTATCAAATTCACTGGCTGGTAGTGTCTAAAACAACCTTCTTTCTCTTTTGAAAACTTCAAACTCTGTCTATACTCTGTCTTCAGTCACCCCTCCTTTTTCTATTTAACAAACAAATTTTTAAAGAATGCCTACCATGTGGCTCTGTGTAAGACATTTGGCATATAGAGACAAGTAAGCAGACGGGGTTGCTATTCTTGTGCAGTAAGAATAAAGACTGCTGACAGTTGTGCTACAATCAAGAAAATATAACATGAGAGTATGAGTGGTCTGATTCACCGGGTATATCTTTGCAAGGAATAAGAAATCTGATTGGCTGTGTCTTCCTGGCATTCTCCCTCCCTCACCCTCACCTTTCCCACCCTACTTATACACATCAAGGAATTTCTCCCTCTTCTCTGGCAGTTCTAAGAAAAATAATGAGATGATGGCCAGCAACTGCTGAGTAGGAATGTTTACTGGGACAAATCTCAGAGGGTTTTTGTTCTACACTTTAGAGAACTATTTGCTACTGTCAGCCATAGGGATATAAATGAGCATCACACTGTAAAAAAGAAGCATCCAGCATGGATCAAGAACACACTAGAAATTCATGCATTGGCCAAAACTTCACCTTCCAACCCAAGGAATGGCCCAGTATTGACAGTACTAGCCTCACTAAACTAGAAAACCTGAGTGCAGGGACATAACTATTTACCCTTCATACTCCCAAAGCAATGCTTGGAACAAAGCAGGTAAAACTGCATTCATGGCCCCTTTGCCATGTGACCTTCTAGTTCCTCTTACCAAAGGGGCAGAGGCTATCTTACCATCTCTTGTGTCTGGGCTGAACTGGTGACTTATTTTGGCCAGTAGAAGTGCTCTGTGCTAGTTCCAAGTACAGGCTCTCAGGTCTTGTTATGCTCTTGTGCCTTTGCCAAACACCTAGACTAGCATGCAAGAGAGAAACCGATGCAGAAAAGCCATGTTGCCTTGGCTTCCCCTGCCTAAGCCAGATGACACCAATCAACCCCCGTCCCCCACAGTCCCACAGTAGACCCCAGACATGCGAGCGAGCCTAGTCAAGATCAGCAGCACCACCTAGCCCGTCCCCACCTGGTTTAAAACACACGGACAATAAAAGCTTATTTTTCATCGTTTGTTATGCAGCATTACACAATTCTTTTAGTAGAAGTGTTTAAATATAAGAAGTACAAAGGGGAGGAAGGGCATTTTAATATTTAGCTTAAGAAATTTGCCACATATGTGGTATATGCCTTTCATGTTTGACGTGTGCTTCTTATGCCAAAGGGCTCTCAAGGAATAGATAAGAAGGAAAAAAAATCTGCCCATTTGAGTGCCGTGAATATCTGGAGGAGGAGCAGATATCAGACAAAGGAAGGCAGAGGTTCAAAAGTAGCATTTCTATATCCCATATAGCAACCAACACCACAATTTTATGCTTTGAAGTTCCAACAGACCTGCAGGATGAATTTCATCTAAGCCTAGAGAACTGAGTTTATGTCTCTGAATTGTGCTGGCTTCCTGCCTTCTCACCTACACTGAGACCTGACTCCCTCCTCTTTATTCTACTTTTTTTTCACACAGGAAGATCATTCTCCTTGGTAGACAAGTCAGAATTCAAACAGCAATCGAGTAGTTCTGCTTTCTCTCTCATCTGTTAAAATCTCCCCCAAGCAGTCCTTTCCTTGTTCATCTATTTGTTTCTTTTTTCTACAAATGGAAGTGAAAGGCTCTTTTTAGTCATCTTTAGCATGTTTCCAAGCTGTGGCTCTTTTGTGTTTTAGATTAAATGACAACAGTAGAAGTACTGGCTCTAGCATCAGACTGACATGGCTTTGGGTACCAGATCTGCTACATCATAATCACATGACCTTGGGGAAGTTTCTTAACCTCTCAGAACTTCAACTTCCCTTTCTCTAATGGGAAAAATCATCATATCTACATCAACGGTTTGTTGTGAATATTAAATGACAAAATGTAAGCAAACTGCTTAGCAGAGTTCCTGGTGTATAGAAGGTACCCAATACCCAGCAGCCAACATGATTTTTTAAGTTCAGGACCATTCTTTTGAGTTGAGGTATAAGTTTTTTTTTAAATCCTGCATCACTTTTTCTGGTATGTATATGTTCTTTTGATATCTGAATTTTACAGAGAGCTCCACATGCAAACACAATGTGAACTGTCAACATTCTTCCTTTTAATCTTCATTAGAATCGCTCTATACAAATCCTTAAGGCAGGATATTGATCAAAATTGGACTATTCATCCCTGGACAATAGAAAGCCACACCAACATTAACCTAGCTTTGGAATTATGAATATGAGGGTGGATCCTGAGAAAACAGTTGTCAATGCCCGCCTGCTTCCCTGCCAGCCAGTGGCTTTCCACTCACCCTGTGGCCTACTTCCTGGACTGTCAGCCACTAACAGGAAGCTCCACTTCTTTCTGCACCACCCAGGTGTGCCCAGGTTCTACCCCAGGCACTTCATTCGCATGTTCTACTTCTCTTCTTGTCTGGCCCACTCTCTCCCAAAGCATCAGTCTCAACCCAGAATGTAGGCCTCACTGCCAGCTCCCTCGTATTGGCTGGTTTTGTGTGTCAACTTGACCAGGCAATAGTATCCAGTTATTCAATTAAACACTAGCCTAGATGTTTCTGTGAAGGTACTTTGTACATATACTTAACATCTGCGATCAGTTTGATTTTAAGATATTATCCTCTGTAATCTAGATAGACCTCATCTAATCATTTGAAAAGCCTCAAGAGCAAAACCGAGGTTTCCCAGAGGAAGGAGAAATTCCACCCTTAGACTGCAGCATCCGCTTCTGCCCAAGAACACGTGGTCTGACAGCCTACAGATTTCTGACTTGCCAGCCATATATTCTCCATCCCTTACTAATTTTGTTCTTATGTTCTCTTGGTAGAACCTGGCTGATTCAGTCCTCCCCCAGGCACTCCTGCCACAACTACTGACCATGCAGCCTGATCCAAAATGGCCAAAATCTGAACTGACTACTCCTTCAATTCATGGCAAAAGCAACTAGCCCCTAGTTACTAGATAAGTTGGCCAGGCTGACTGTTCTGCTAATATTATTAACAACAATAAAAGCCAATAATATTTTACTGAACCATGACTATGGGCCAGGGATTATGCTAAGCACTCTTTATGCATTTAATCTGCATAGCACCCTATATGATAATAACAATTATTCCTATTTCTCCAAGGAGGTAATTGAGACTCAGAGACTCAGAGCCTTTATGGAGCCTGACTAAGGTCACCCAATTCATAAGAGGTAGAGCTGGAATTTGCACCTGCTCCAGCAACATCCTTGTCCCAGCTTCCATGATCTCTTGCTTAGGCTACCACATCTGTGTCATTGCTGCCACTCTTACCCTAAATCCATTGTTTTTTTTACATAGTAGCTGTAGTGAGCTGAATGATAGCCTCCCAAAAGCTATGTCTACCCAGAACCTGTGAATGTGAACTTATTTGGAAAAAATGTCTTTGCAGATATAATTAAGGACCTCAAAATGAGGTCATGCTAGATTAGGGTGGGCCCCAAATCCAATGACAAGTGTACTTTTAAAAGAAGAGAAAGGGAGAAGATACCCAGAGAGAAAAGTCCACATGAAGATGGAGGCAGAGATTGGAATGATGCAGCTACAGCCAAGGAACACCAAGGATTTCAGCAACTGTTTTATGCCTCAGAAACTAGAGAGGCATAAAGCAGTTTCTCCTCCAGAAGGAATAAATCTTGCTGACACTTTGATTTTGGACTTCTGACTTGCAGAACTGTGAAAGAATAAGTTTCTGTTGTTTTAAGTCCTCCAGTCAGTATATAGCTTAAATTTTTGTATTATGGCAACTCTAGAAAACTAATACGGTAGTCAAAGAGATGCTTTAAACATGTAAATCAAATCATGTTATTATCCTGGTAAAACCCTCCAGTGGCATTATATTACACTCAATTAAAATTCAAACCCTTTACTGGGGTCCAGCAGGCCCCATATAATCTGATCTTTCCTCCTCGCTGTACCCTGCATTCCCGCTCCACTGGCTTCATTCACTCCAGGCACACTTTCTTTTTGTTCTCCAAACTCTCCAAGTCCATTCCTGCCTTAGGATCTTCAGACCAACTTCTCCCTCCATCTGGACCACGTTTTCCCATATCTTTCTGGGTTGCCTTCTTCTCATCTTTAGGACTTCAATGGCCCTGCCCAGGCATACTCTATCCCATTGCCCTGTTCTATCTCATTGCAGCATTTACACGTGTTTACTTAATCAGTTTATGATTAATGTCTGTTTCCCATGAGAGGAGATTCTTGTCTGCTTGTTCACTGATGAATCACCAGAACCAAGAACAGTGCTGGGCACACAATAGGTGTTCAATAAATATTTGTTTAATAAATAAAGATATTTTGTTAGACTAATCTAACTCCAGAGCCCATGAAAGCCACCAGATCTGGAGGGAGAAAAGATTTGACATTCTTCAATCTCCAACCTAGTTGTAAACCTGTGTTCAGGTGATCTGAGCCCAAAGCTCACTCAGGCTCTGCAGCAAAGCAAAGTCTCAAACCACCTGAAGCAATCACAAAGATTAGTCAATTGACCCAGCAATTGCACTTTGGGGTATTTATCCAAAGAAAACCAAAACAATAATTCCTAAAGATCTATGCATCCCTATGTTCATGGCAGCGCTATTCACAATAGCCAAGATATGGAAGCAACCTCAATGCCCATCAACAGGTGATTGCATAAAGAAGTTATGATTTATATGTACAATGGAATATTACTCAGCCATAAAAAAAAATGAAATTCTACCATTTTCAATGACATGTGTGGACCTAGAGGTTAAGTCAAACAGAGAAAGATAAATGCCACATGATTTAATTTATATGAGAAATCTAAGGGACAAAAAGAACAAACTAATCAAAAACAGACTCACAAATATAGAGGATAATCTGATGAAGGCCAGAGGGGAGGGGTGTTGGGGGTTTGGTTGAAAGAGGTGAAGGATTAAAGAAGTATAAATTAGTGGTTGATAGATGGTCACGAGGATGGGGAGCATGGCATAGGGAATGTAGTAAGCAGTAATGTAATGGCCATGTGTAGAGCCAGAGGGATGACAAAGTAATTGGGGGGATCATTTCATAAACTATATAAATGTCTAACCAATGTACTGTATGCTCTTGAAATATGTCATCTCATCACTAAAAAAAAAAAAAAAGATTAGTCGATTCAACACAAAAGCAAAAAGGGGTTCACTTCCCACAGTACCTCAAATGCTGTCCACATCTCCCCTCCACCATTCTGCTGCCCTCCACACACCCCCAGCCATTCCCTGCCTCTGCCAGACCACACATTATCCCCAGACACATGTCCACAATTAAGCTCAGAGGACATTTCTTGGACCAGCAGGTATTTGTCTCTTCACTTCCTCCTAACACTCAGTAGCTCTTCACTTGCCTGATGGACAGGACCCTTGAGCTTGATGCCGTCCCCAGTTTGGGCTGCCAGGAAACCCAGTAGCTTTTGGAGCTGCAACCTCTCAGCCCCAGGAATCCTGTAGACTCCAGACTCCTCACCAAGGGCCTGATCCCAGATTGCTTAATGGGTCCCATTAGGCAGCCAAATCACAGGCTGAAGGAAGTTGTTGAGAGAAGCTAAAGGCAGAGGCTTTCCCTTAACAAAGTTCTTGGCACACAGGAAGCCTGCTGGGCATCCATGCCGAGGCATGACCACAGTTGCCTTCTCTAAGGAGCCTGCTGGGCATCCATGCCGAGGCATCACCCAGTTGTCTTCTCTAAGGAGCAGGTCTGGTGATGGCTCTGCAGCTGGGTGCTTGGCACAGCAGGTGGATTGAATGAGAAGTTCTTACTGAACAAGAAGTGTCAGTTCTGACCTTTGGCAAAACTATCAGATCCCAAACTGGCCCTACTTAAGCTTCTTTCCCTATCCTTGAGCCCCCAAATACTGTACCTGCCTCCTTTGAACCCCCCAACACCCAGTCATCCAAGATGACCTCCATCACTCCAAGCTCAGACCCCCATAACCTATGCTAATGCATAGCCTATGCATTATAGTCACTGGGAAGCTTTCAAAAATATATCAGCTCCCCACTCCCCACTCCCCACTCTCCAACAAAGATTCTGACTCAATTAGCCTAGCCAGTAGGTCTTTTTTTAATTCTTTACTTTTTTTTCTTTTAAGAGCAGCCACTACCTTAGAGCTCAACTCAAGTTTCATGAACAAATTCCAACTCACTTGAACTCCAGGAACTTCCTAGTTCCCTAAACCTTCCTTACATAGCTCTGGTGGCCCTTCTTGATCATCAGAGGTAAAACTGGGGAGCAAACTCAAGTACACCTCTAAAGCTGATCTGATTCAAGAGATCCCTCACCCCTACTTTTCAGGAATTCAAACGTTAGGGTTTTTCTCCCTTGTATCTAAGAAGCCCATCAAAGCAGCTGCTCCTAATTAGGCTGGTTCTACCAAACACTGAAAGGACATAGCCCTTCTGGACTTAATGACGCTTTAAAACTATTTACTTCCCAAGTTTGCTGAAGCTAGCATTAGAATGGCCCTCAGCAATGGGTGATGTGTTTCAGCTGGGTATCCTGAGCTGTGATGGATGCCTCCATAAGTTCTTCCCTTGGCTTAGCTACAAAGCTGAGAGATACATCAGACCCCACCCAGGACCCAGAAATATTCTCAGAACCAAAGAATCTGAGGATACCCAGGGCTCCCTGAGAACATCTGAAGCTCTCTGAGAGTCCAGAAGGCCAGAGCTGCCAGTGAAGCCTCCAGGATGAAGGTTCCCAGCCTGCCCATTCATAAGGAGGTACCTGCTAAGGCCACATGCTTCCTGATGCTTTGGCCACACAGAATCATAATCTCTGGAGAATAATGAGAATGTTTACAAACCCTCTGGATGATTCTCAGACTTAGGCAACTTGGGGAAGCAGAAAGGTTCAGACTTGGCTCCTAAGTTGTTCCCCAATTCAAGAATCCCACCCAATCCCGGAATGAGAGATCGAGTTTTGCTGAGCTCAGGCAAGCCAGCATCCCAAAGTTGCTAAGACAAGTTCTCAGAGTTTTAAAGTGATTTAAAGACAATTCGCATTAGAAACAAGCAGGAGGAAGTGTGTATAGCCTGTTATGAAATGCAGACTCCCAGGCAACAAACCAGACAGACAGAAACAGAATCTCTAGAAGTAGGGCCCAAGAACCTACCTTTCGAAGAAGCTTCTCCCCCCAAGAACTCCTTTGCCCATGGATATTTGAGAACTCCTGGCTGCTATTTGATGGAGGGGTCATAAAGACCAGTTTTGGGGGTCCTAGACACAGAGACACTCCCCTGAAGACTGGAAATTGCATCTGGATGATTCTCCTTATCAAGCCTGCTTATAGAGACCACCATTCCTGATCCCAATTCCAGGTTAGAGCCCTTGAGGAAAGCTCTTTCTCCAAAGCATGCTGGGAGAACTTCAGGGCAGGGTGTCAGGTAGTGCCTGCATCTGCCTGCATCTGCCTGCATCTGTACCCCCTTGAGGAAGCTAGGACAGCTCTGGGGTGGAACCCAGGGCTGGAGTGGCAATGCCGCATTCAGGAGTGGGCCCCTCTTCCTGGGAGGGTCTAGCTCTCTAACTGCTCTCAGACTATTGGATCTCTCCTTTTCTCTTCTGTGAAATGGACTGACTGGAATCCTAACACTCAATACCCAGTTCGCCTGCAGGCTGTGCTTGATGAAAACCACCACTGGCCACCACCTCTTTTATCCTGAACAAAGGCTATGTGCTTCTAACAAGTCTTCCTGATCACTTCCTTACCTCCTCCAATCCATTCCCCACAGTGCAGATAAAATTCTTTCTCTAGAAGGTATATCTGAGCATGTCACTTCCCTGACTAGAACTGTCAATAATTTATTCATTGCTCTAAATATACAATTCAAAACATTTATTCCATAAGAACCATCATCATTGTGCCCATATTTATTTCATGGCCTTATCTCCTCCCACTCTCTGCCTTCACCTTTCTGCTCTGCCTAGAGTCCTTCTGTCAGTCCCTCAAA
Source organism: Pteropus medius (assembly GCF_902729225.1). Classification (NCBI taxonomy): domain Eukaryota; kingdom Metazoa; phylum Chordata; class Mammalia; order Chiroptera; family Pteropodidae; genus Pteropus; species Pteropus medius. The sequence continues at coordinate 7,399,859 of NW_024349801.1, forward strand.
AGAGGTGGGCTATTTCTCTCCTCAGGGTCTTTGCATATTTTGTTATGGACTGGAGCGCCCATTCCCTGGTTAATTCTAACTCATCCTACAAGCTCGGCTTAACTATCAATTCTCTGGACACTCTCCCTCCCCAAAACTAGGTTAGGCCTCATTAGCCTCCCTCCTTGGTCCCTTGGTAACATTTATCAAAAATGTAATGAACTAATTATCTGCATAATTATGTGCTCATTATCTGTCCCCCCAACAGGCTGTGAACAGCACCATAAGCACAATGGCCATATAATGGTGTCTTCCTCACCATTATATCCCCAGAGCCTAGCATAGGGCCTAACACAAAATAAGTGCTCAATAAGTACTTGTTGAGCAAGTGATCAAATGAAAGAATATCAATTAATTGATAAAAGGTTTTAATAATATCCTCTTTCCCACGTTTAATACTTTCAAGAACTGCTGACTAGCTAAACCTCTAGACCAGGGTTCTCCAATCCTGGGCGATAGACCAATACCGGTCCATGGCCTGTGAGGAACTGAGCTGCACAGCAGGAGATGAGCAGCGGGCAAGTGAGAGAAACTTCATCTGTATTTGCAGCCACACCCCAGAGCTAGCATCACCGCCTCAGCTCCACCTCAGATCATGAGGCATTAAATTCTCATAAGAGCATGGTGCCTGGTGCCAAAAAGGTTGGGGACCACTATGTCTAGACTAATTCAAGCAAACTTCTTGATCTGCCTTTCAATAGTCCACAAGTTTAAAAGGGTGACATTTCCCAAATGCATGTGATTTTTTTTTCTTGACAAAGGGATTCTTCACTTTATCAAAAAAAAAAAAAAAAAAAGAAAAGAAAAGGAAGGAAAAGGAAAAGAAGAAAAAGAAAAGAAAACAGAAAAGAAGAGAAAAGAAAAGAAAAGAAAAAAAGAAAAGAAAAGAAAAGAAAAGAAAAGAAAAGAAAAGAAAAGAAAAGTCCCTTGAAAGGCATCTTTAAATAGTGCATTCCCTTCAGTGCCCATAAGCTGTATTAAGAGCTCATTAATTATCTGCCAGGGAGGCTAGAACTAAGAGGCAAGTAGTAAGGATGGTTGCCAGGAGAAGAAATGATGATAAATCAGCACTTAAATGAAACTGTAAATCATGGGGGAAGTAGGACTCGATTTACAGAACTGTGATTTGTACACAGCTTATCGGGAACTTTATTATCACAAAGCACGATTAGAAGGGGTAGAAACACTGTTAACACTGTTAACATGAATTTCTGCCTTTGAAAGGCATCTCTTCCCCCTCCTTGGTCTTCTCTGCACAGCTATCAAAAGTGTCTTTGAGCTGGACTGGAGTGTGGTCCTGCCCTTGCCACTGCAGCTCACCTGCTATCCCATCGAACTTTTGGGCCCCTCAGGGCTGCAAATGTCTTTCTATAGCATGAGTGTAACCGATTTTACAAAGGTCCATTTCATCTTTAACCAGGGTGTTTGGCAACTTGGAAGAGAATGTAGGGTTGCTCCACCAGAAAAAGCATTTATTAAGTGGTTAGTGGGTATTCATACTTCACGTTACCCTTTATCAAAAAATGCGAAAATAAATGAAGACCACTCAGAGGCAAACCAAGCAGGGCTTGCTATAGCAGGACAGTCAACCACCATCACTTGTGTTTGGCAGAGACTCAAAGGTAGGCAGGGGAGTAGAAATGCTCTATATTAAAAAAAATGGAAAGACTTCATCTATGCTCTGATTGGAAGCTGTTTGCCTGGGGAGCTGTGGGTGAGCTAACGAAGCAGGGTGTCCTATGCACTTGGTAAGGGAAGCAGATTTGAATTTCTATGTTTGGTCCCAAGTTAGAAACAAGGGCAAAATTTGGGAAGCTAGTTGTCATTGATCAAGTCCTGGCGGTTTGGGGCCAATCACTGCAGAGGTTAAAGATAGGATTCTCTTTTTACATGTGGTCTGTCCATGGTCATTGTCCATTTGTATATTTAATCTCTCAGTAGAATGGCACAGCCTCATTAAGTGACATGATCTCACCAAGGCTTTCTACAAGGAAATGCATTGGTTCTCTCCCAGGTAACAGCCAGACCTGTATTTCTGTCTGTGGGACATATCCAGGTACCTTTAGGAGTCAGCTGGCTCTGCTCTTCCTCCCTGTTGTTCCATGCTTCCTGAGCTGGGGTTTTCACCCACTAGGATTGCTGGGTAAGAGTCATCTCTCATTCTTTTCCATTCTGCCCCCCTCCTCTGTATTCTCATGGCCTTTGGCATTTCCCTATGATGGGCAAGCTTATTATTCTTGTGTGACTTATCTGTGCTCCCACTCAACTCTGACTCCTTTAGGGCCTTGAAGACAGGGCTGGGTCTGAGTTATTGTCACAACTGCAGAGCCCAGCACAGTGCCCGACCTGCAGAGAGTGTATGACAAATGTCTCATAAAGAATTCAATGAAGGCACTGGTTTTAATGAAAACCACTCATGACGAAGAAGGGAGAGAAAAAAAATATATAGGGCAATTACAAAAGCTTAAGAAATCACAGAATGTTCTGCAGCTGTGTCCCTGGTCTTCATAAAATGTAAATGAGCTCAATGTTGGGTCTTTCTTTTTCTTGTCCCTTCCCTGACCTACATTCCTAAATGGTCTCTTCTCTTCTCCTCTTCATATTTTCCCTAGCTTTGAGGGTCTTGTTTTCCTTGAATCCATACATATGCCTATCGTAATATAGCAAATGTGACAGGATCTCAAAAATATATCACTAATGTGATTTCAAATGGGTGGTAGTGGGAGGGGGAGGGTATTTTGAACAACTATGGCCAAAGTTGGCAATGGATAAGTTCATAGAAGAGTCTATTATGGAAAATCCTACCTTTGCCACCCGAGTCCAGAAGAAATATATTTGTTCCCCACGTGATGTAAAATAATAACTAAAATGACAGTTCAAATGTAACCATTGTGTGATAAAGGAGATAATGTCTGTGTCAGGGCATGGCTATCCCAAGACTTTCATTTGGGACATGGTGAGAAATTGCTAAGCAAATTCTGTTTACCTGTGTCACAGAGTTTGCATATTTATAGTTGAGACAAAGTCAAGTAAAAGTCCTCATCTTGGCCTGTCTCAGACAAATAATTAAAGGAAAGTCAAAGTTTTGGGCCCAGAAAATTGACAGCACTCCAATGTTTAGCCATTTGTAAATACAGCAACAGCCAGCACCTCTTCCATAACAAGATGAAAAGGAGATGCCATTTTCCTTACTCTCTAACCCAGTCTGTTAACTGAGGTTGTGCATGTCTACTGAGCAATGATAATCATGACCCTGAGGCCTTACAAGATTGGGAAATGCCTTTGAAGCATCAAACAGAGATTAAATTGTCTTGCCTGTCGTTGTAGTATTAATTTAAATTATAATTCTTTGAAAACTGGTATTGGATTACCATTTCTCAAAGGACATGAAATTTTATCTCAGGGCTACTCTTTATGAATCAGAATGTGCAATTAATGTGAACATTCTTTTTTCTGGGTCTTTCTATGTGCACAAGACTCCTTTATTTTTAAACAATTTATTCAATATAAAAGCCACCATTTATTTTGGAATAGACTACTATGGTTCTCAAGTACTTCCTCACATTTTCTCATCTGATATCAATGTATCAGAAATGTAGAGGGGGTAGGACGTAGCCATAATGTCATTGTCCCACCCTGCTACACTTACACATAGACTTGGCAGCTCTGTTTTGGAGGACTTCCCTCAGGCCACTGATGACCATTTTGCCCAATTGGGTGGAGAGCTGGAAGTATCTGGGAATTCATATTCCCCCTTCCCACCCCAGTCCTTAGCCAGTGACTGAGGGGCAAAAACATGAAAGGCCCAGCCTCCTTGCTTCAGACAGGGACCACTTAATCTACACTCCAGAGTTCTCCTGCAAGATCAGGCTGGAGCTTCTCCCTTCAGGGCTTGGCCTGTGATGACTCCCCTGCTCTGCTTCCTCCCCTTTCCTTACTGCTCCCCAACTCTCTCCCAGGGGGAAGCACTTACTTATTAAGTCACAGGAACCTGAGTCCATAGTCAGGGGCTACTACTAGAGCGTCCAACCGAAAACTCAGGGATAATTATGAACCTTCTACAAAATGGACTCAGAGAATTGAGTGACTTGCCCAAGATCTAATAAGCCAACCCCAGGATCCAGGTCTTTTCATTTATCAGCCATTCAATCAATATTTATTAAACACCTACTACTATTCTTAGGATAGGAAATAGTAAAACAAATACACTATGTTCCTACCTCCATTAAAATTCACAGGCTGTTGAGAAAAACAGCAAGACCTAACATAAAATGTTTTTAACTGGTCGTACTTTCCAACTGAAAAAAAAATGGGTATTATTTACAGGTTTTTAGGTTGATTTTGTCATGACTCCACTTGCAGACAATCAAAAAGAGCAAGCACTTTTACTTAGCATAACACAAAATGCAATGAGTCTCAAATCTAATCAGTTGCATTCTCCGCCCATTGAGTCCCAAGTTCAAGCAACTGTTGGGGAGAGAGATGAATGGAGAGAGGTAGGGAAGATTGATGGAGACTTAATTGGACCCATGTGGGAGAACTAGAGAGGAAGGAAAAGGTTATGCCCAGGAAGAGTTTCATCTCTGTACTTGGTTACCATCACTTCCAATGCACCCCAGGGAAACTGCCCTCAGCTCCTCAGATGTCAGCTTCCTGAGGAAGAGCTGAACCCACTCTCTTTATATTACTCACAACAATGCCCAACAGTGACTCTGAGGCATCACCAGGAGCTACTGGCCCAGTGGTCTGAATCTGTATCCCTGAGCCTGGTTCAATTCCAGTGAGACTCAGAAAGGTGAAGTTATTCACCCAAGTTCACACAACCCAGTAAGAAGCAAAGTGAAGATCTGAACCCCAGCATGCCTGACTCTAAAGCCTACAACTGAAGAATAATAAGAAAAAGGCAAGGAGAACAGTTTTCTCATGAACACGCAGTTCTCCCAGAAGACTAAACCATATTGATAACTCAGGCTGGAAGGGTGCCTAAACATAAAGAGAAATTAAATTCCCACTTAAAAATGGAAAAAAAAATACAGAATTAAGTCTTATTTCATGAAGAAATAGCCTGAAAAGGAGAAAAGCCTAAAAATGAGATGAAGTGTAAAACAACATAAATGTTCTAAAACTCTAAGGATGTGTCTGCTAGGGAGGAAAAACTATGACAGAAGATGCTGGAAGTCATTGGTATGTGCTTACCTTTATCTTTGCGACTCCATCGCAATCCCTCTGTATCATTTACTGTAAGGAAATTAAAGTTGACCTTAAAAAGGCAAAAAAGGTTAAGTTGTATTTTCCCAGTGCACACCAAAGCATTGGATCAGGCTTTTCCTATGAAGTACAGTAGCAAAATAATATAAATAGGTATTTTTCCCTACATATAAACAAGAGTAAATAGGAGAATGCTAAAAATTACCAAGAAGCCAGTCTAACTTCAAAGAGGAAATCTTCGATTCATCTAACTTGAAGTTAAACTCTAGAAGAACACATGGTAAAGAGGAGCAAGCAATCCTGAACATGTCTGGAAAATGACACCATAAAGCGATGGCTGAAGCTAAGGAATATTTTTTTCCATGTAGGGCCCAACAAGTATCTAACCATTTTCCAAGCATAGAATATAGACTGTCTTTTGGGAAGGCACCTTGTGGGGAATCATAGGGGGTCCCTTTTTTTATGTCTCCTTACCCCTAGCAATCTCTGTCCTCAGATCCAGGAAGAAAAATCTGGAAGTCTTACCTGGCTCCCTCTTTGGGCTTGAAGGCCAATTTAAAATGCAAAGAGAGCCAGGGAGGGAAATAAAACTCAAAGCAGATCCATTGAAACCTTCCCTGTATATACACTTCCTCATTAGTGTGACTCTAGGCATTTCTCACCTATAAAAAATGTGGCGATGGTCAAACTCTCTTCTCCAGGGTTTGTGGTGAGAACTCCAATAATATGTGAAAGCACCTGGCACATAGGAGATGATCAGTAACACTAAATTTTTTGCCTTGCAATGGAGAAAGAAAAATGAGAGACAAAGGGAAATAAATTTAATAAGGATGAGGGAAGAGATGAGGGGAGACTGAGGCTCAACCTGACCCTGGCTAAAATAAAGCTGTTAGGAAGCACCCTAAGTGAATTCTATCCAATGGCTAGAAGTTGGGGCCCAGAAAAAGTGGGGAACATAGAGGACAAGTATCTTTCCACTCAACCCAACATAGACAAGTCTACATGGGAGATACTCTTCCCCAGGAATGTGTAGATGCCAATGAGAAGCTGAGATCTGGCTGTACTTACCAGAGCCCAGAATCTGGAGAGATGCTCACAGCACAAAGAAGTAGGAACTAAAGCCCTCTTACCCCTATTAACAGTAGCATACTTTAGGCAAATCGGAATCTCCTAGGGACTTCTTAAAACACAAATACACACACACACACTATTGAGCCCACCCAGACTTTCCTATCCAATAGGTCAGGGGTGAAACCCAAGAATTTGCTTTTCTAACAAGTTCCCAGGTGATAGCAATGCTGTTAGTCCAGGAACCACACTTTGAGAATCATTGTCCTATACTTTCATTTAATAGCCTTATGAGAGATTCTTTACCTAGAGTTACTGTGACCTTGGGCAATTTGTTCTCCTATTCCCCTCTTGGTGCCCTGTACTTGAGTTGAGACATTGTACTAGATGATCCCTAGGAGCCCTCCCTACTCTGACATTCTGTGAATTTGCAAGTCTAACCAGTTCAATGTATTTATTCTCTAGTTCTGGGTTGGGAATGGGGGAAGAGCAGATGTGCAGAAGTGACCAAATGACAGGGAGAATCTCCAGAATACGGAAAGAGCAAACACTGCATCTTTTTCCCACTACCCTAATTTTCTTCCATACTCTAAATTACTCTCCTCACTTGGATTATGCTTACTCTGGGCTCCGGAGCTTGGCAGATATTTAAAATAAAGAGAGAGCTGTTTGGCCAGGTAAAGTTTTCCTAAAACTCCTCCCCTGGAAGGACTCTCAGCCCCTCAGGCTGTACTTCTGTGACTCAACAGTGACATCTGGTGGCCATCGATGTGAGTCTCAGGCCCTGGTCACACCCACACAAGTTCCTGAAGATTACGGCATGTAAAGAGGGTGCCTAAATTCCCATAAGTAAGCTCATTTCTCAATCACCTATAGCTTACCTATACTGTCAGCAAACTATTTTCTTTGTTGATTGCCAAAAACATTAAAGTCTCTAGCTTCTATTTTTAATCTCTATTCACTGATCCATTTGAAGGAATACAATCCATAAGAGGCTGACAACCCCACTGTGGTTGATGCATCTCAACTAATATTCAGATTTAAACCATTTGGTTAAAGGAATACATCAACACATTTGGCAGGGAAAAAAATACAGCCTAACTTTGCTTTCAATTATTTGATCTAAGCAAATAAATAAGTCATTTTCATTTCCACTTTAACATAACAAGAATATTTTTACATGATAATTTGCTTTTAAAAATTCTAGCTGTGAAGTTTAATAACTGCATAAGGCTGCTTGTCATTTTATATTTATGTTCCAATCCCACTTTTGACAGTTCCCACAGGCTCTGGACCCTCAGCTAGAGATATTCCAGGCCATATTTTCATAATAACAGGAAGAAAAGCCAGCCCCACACCCAGGAAAGAATAAAGAAACTTTAATAGGGCTTTGAATGTGGGACTGGCTCACCTTTTCCCCCTCTTGTTACAAGGCAAGTTTACAACTTAGAGAAATGGTCAACCTAGCCTTCCATTCCAGTTTCTTGAATATACGCTTCTAGGTGCCTTTTGAAAGCAAAGTGTCAGGAAAGGCCCTTGTCTCACAAGGATTGGCTAGTGGCAATAGCAGCTGATATTGATTGAATACTTACTATGTTCTGGGCACTATGCCCAGAGCATTACATGCAGATGGCTGAATCTCCACAGTATCACCAGGCAGGCAGAGCTATTCATATCCCATCTCATAGATGAGGAGACTGGGGCTTAGCCAGGTGAGGGAGGGCCTTTGATCAAGGTCTCATGCTAGCATAGGTTGGAGCTGGGGTGTGAACCCAGACAGTCTAATTTCAAACCAGGAATTAGGTCAGGGTAAGCGCCACCCATCCCCACCTAGACAAACCCTTCAAAGCTCAGCTTCAATGTTTTTTCCTCCTGTCCTGCTTTTCCCAACACTGCCACACCCACCTCACTCCCTTCCAAATGACAGCAATGCCCCTTGCCAGTGAAATGTCACCCTGTCTTATCACTACCTCTTGCTTTGAGTGGCTGACATGAATGTAAGCATCTTAAAGGCAGGACTCGTGTTTAATTTATATCTGTAGTAACCGCACTAGCTGGCACAGAACATTGCAAGCAGCCAGCAGCCACCACGTTTTTGCTGAATGAACAAATGAATAAGTAGACCTTGAGAAATCCACCTCTACTCTGTAAGAGACCCTTTGGGTTGAGAGAGGGGGCTAACCCCATTGGAAGAAGTAAACACTAAGGAGAGAATAAGGAGGTGAAGTGCAGCAATGACACTTATAGAATCACTCAAAAGGGAGCTTTGTACCCAGAGCTGTCACTAAAAACTGGTGCATTTTCCACCACTAAACAAGACATTTTCAGGTCAGAATCAGGCACTGTAGTGTGGAGCTGAAACAGAGAGGACCTCTCCAACCCTCGTCTTTTTTGCTCCTGTTGTGGGGCATTTAGGTGATACGTAGCACCCCACTTTCTCCAGCATGGAGTTCACCACTCCCTATTGCCTTATCATTGTTTTTGTCTGTTCCTCTGTAGACTGTGAGCTCTCTGAAGACATGGGCTGTTTATTTGGTTCCCTGCTAAATCCTGGGCATCTTGCACAATGCTTGACATCTGAAGGGGCTAAATAAATATTTTTAAATCATTTGAACTTTACTTTCAGTAGCAACTACCAAGCAGTGGTAAGATATAAGTTTGTGTCAAATCCAGAGCAATTGCCAGAGTTCCTCAGTCTTTTACTGAAAGAGTAGTATATGCGTGTTCATATTTTGTAGATGCTAATTGTTGACAAGATGATTCGGTGGCTCAACAAATTGAAACTGACACCATCAACCTGCACAATCCATTTACAATCTTTCATCATCAATGCAAAGGACTTTGTCAACCAAGCAGAGCCAGCTTCCCTTGTGAGGCCAGCATCTTGTTTCCTATTAGTGATGAGCATTTCAAGTAAATAGATTGGCTTAGCATGTTAAATTGCATCCAACAGCTCAGAAAAAAATCACAAGCTAATGTAGGAAAATAAGAAGAGTGTGGACTCAAGTCAATGCACATGTACTGAACAAAAGTTTTGCTAACTAGTTCTCTACCGCCAGCCTTGCTGCATCCCACTTTCTGCAGAATGCCTAGAGTGGTCTTTCTAAAATGCCAATTAGCTGTCATCATCTCCCTCTTTAAAATTCTTTAATAGTCTCTCCATTCTCTCTTTATCATGTCATCCCAGACCCTCTGAGGATCAGGCCTTACTTACTTCTCTAGCCCAAAACTGCTCCCTTCTCCTCACTTCACCCTGTACTACCCTACACCACACACGCATGTGCGCGCACGCGTGCGCACACACACACACACACACACACACCACTCCAAGAGTATCACATTACCCATGAATGACCATAGAATCTCTTCCAACAGGATCGCTACACAGGCTGACCCCTCTCTCCCTCTTTGTGGAACACTTTCTCTGCCCTTTCACCTACTTAATTCCTTCAAAATTCAGCTCAACTGTTTTACTGCATCCAGGGATCTGATGTAGTAGGTGCCCCCTGCAAAAAAGATATGTTCACAGACTAACCCCCAGAACATGTGAATGTGATCTTATTTGGAAAAAGAGTTCCACAGATATAATTATGTTAAAGATATCCAGATGACATCATCCTAGATTATCTGGGTGGACCCTAAATGCAATGACAAGTGCCCTTATAAAAGACACAAAGAAGAGAGACATCAGTAGGAGGAGGAGGAAAGGTCCCTTTGAAGACAGAGGCAGAGACTGTAGTGATATAGCTGCAAAACAAGGAATGCCTAGAGCCACCAGAAGCTGGAAGAGGCAAGGAAGTATTCTCCTTTAAAGCTTTCAGAGGAAGTGTGACCCTATTAATTTCAGACTTCTGGCCTCTAGCAATAAATTAATGTTGTTTTAATTCCCCCAGTTTATGATAATTGGTAAGCAGGGAATTAATACACCTGATTCCCCCCGCACCCCAGCTCAGGTGCTCTCTGCTTTGCGCTACGCCCTACCCTGTGCACGCTGCTATTTTTGCCTTTTTCGTGTGGTTTTAAAATTGCTATGCAACTTTGTTGCCTTCCACACTAGACTTTAAGCCCCCAGAATGTGGGGATTTTATCTCCTGTGACCTTCTGCTAGATTCAAGCATTTTCTTGAAGGGGGCACAGGGCTGTCAGCAGGGCAAGGACAAAATGATAAAGAGTTAAACTTGCTCTTTAAAATCCTTAAATCACCCGCGAATGTCTTCTGAGGACAAGCCTATCAGTACCTCTCATGGTCTCTTGCTCAAATTTTCTCCCCGCTCTCAATTAATTCTTCTATTTCTTTGTCAACAAAGCCACCACCACATTCAGCTGGCCACCTAAATCTCCCTTCTTTGTCAAAGGGTGACACACCTTTAAAATTATTCATAAATAATTTCCAAAGGTTTCAAGCCTGCATTCACTGATTCAGGCTTGAGCACATCTATTGCCTGTGGACTCACCTTTATTGAGTGGAATGGTGGACTAATAATTACACTTAAATGATTTTTCTCTTTTTTTCATTGCATACCATTATATGGGCATACACCATAACCCTAGATGAAGGATTAAATGAATAAATGGAAGAATAAAACTGTATAAAATGGTGCAGTTGCTGTGTGAAACAGTTTGGCAGTTGCTCAAAATGTTTAACATATAATTACCATATGACTCAGCAATTCCACCCCTAGGTATATATCCAAAGAAATTGGAAACATATGTTCAAACAAATAGTTGTAAACAAATATTCATAGTAGCATTATTTAAAATTGCCAAAAAATGGAAACAACCCAATGTCCATCAACTGATAAACAGATAAACAACATGTGATATATCAACAAATAGAATATTATTCAGCAATAAAGATAAATGAAGTATTCATACACACTACAACATGGATGACACTTGAAAACATCATGCTAAGTGAAAGAAGCCAGTCACGAAGTCCATATATTATGTAACTCCACTTATATGAAATGTCAAAAATAGGCAAATCTACAAAGTCAGGAAGTAGATTAATGTATGCTATACACTGAGGATGAGGGTATCAATCAATGAAATGGGGTATCAGTCAGTTCATTCCACTACAACAAAAATACCATAGATTGGGTAGCTTAAAGACATTTATTTCTCACAGTTCTGGAGGCCAGAAATCTAAGATCAGGGGGCCAGTATGGTCTGGTTCTGAGGGCCCTTTGCCTGATTATGTCTTCATATAGCCTTCCTTGGTACATGCAAGCACAGAGAGAGGGGGAGAGGCGGAGGGAAGGAGGACGTACAAGGTCTAGTCTTTTTCCATTTTTATAAGGATACTATTCCTATCATGGGATAGTGACCTCATAGCCTCATCTAAACCTAGTAACATCCCAAAGGCCACACCTCCAAAACCACCACATTGGAGATTTCAATGTATGAATTTGGGGGCACATACAGACATTCAGTCCACAACATGGAAACTGACTACTAATAGGTACAGGACTTTTTTCTGAAGTGAAAGAAATGGTCTAAAATTGATTGTGGTGGTGGATGCATAACCCTACAAATACACTAAAGCCACGAAATTGTACAATTTAGTGAGTGAATTAAATAGTGTGTGACTTAAAGGTCAATAAAACAGTTACAAAGAGAGGAAAGAAGGAAGGAAGGAAGGAGGGAGGGAAGGAAGGA